>NC_053397.1:55849503-56059503 GCF_905171765.1 Bufo bufo
GGACAACAAGTTCCTAAGACTATAATTAAGAGACAGACTACAGACTACAGCTAACTTAAGTTCCAGCAGAAGAGAAAGAGTTTACTAATTATCCATCCAAACATACTAGAGCTGAGAGAGCTACCACATAGTAGAGCTGAGATTGTTGCAGAGAAGTATTTGCCTGCCAAAGTTAAGCCAATACCTGCTGATGGCCAAGATATCGTTTCGAAGCTGTTTGGATTACCAATTTATTCCAAGTAAAAGCAACTGTTCAACGTTACTACAAAGTCTGGACTCCATTTATTCTACTCATCCACCATCCAAGTTCAACTACCCCTTTTGCACTGCTTTGTTCCACATCACATCTGGTATTCACGGATATCCAGGAAGGAACACCGTGACACATGTACATAACATCTACAGAGACTGTATGCAACCTTGCACCTTTCTGTCAATCCTACCTCTGGGTACCAACATTACCATCTACAAAGGAAGCCTAGAGCTTCTGCTGCTTAACCGCAGCTGGCATCACGTTTACTTGGTCTATAAGAGGGACATATTTCGTAGAAACCTACTAAGGGGCAAGGGATACCCTAGACGCTAAAACCTTAGTGGGACGTTGCACATGTCCACCTACTCATGCTCCAAATGTGGTGTTCCTAATACTGATCTCTTTCATCGTTTCTGGGATTGCTCTAAAATTCTAGAATTTTGGACAGAAATCCAATCTACTCTTTTGAACACCTTTAATATTAGATTTCCCTTGACCCCGCAGTGAGTTATTTTCAATACATTCGCTGAATCACATCTCACTTTATCTAGAAACGGTAAGCCTTTGCTACACATCTGGGCCCCAGCCAATAGGACAAGTATTTAGCATCACTGGCTCAACCCCATTCTACCTCCTATCTCCTCGGTGAGGAATAAGATTATGTTTCTTTTCAAAATGGATTGGCTGAATACTCTTACAGATACAGAAACACTGACAAAACGTTTCTTTGAAAAATTGTTTATCTTTATTAATACAGTTTCCAATACAAATAAATCCAAACTTATCTCTAATTTTGAACACACCTTCTGGTATCTTCTGGAGGTTCTTAGTGGATGTACTCCTATTTCACTGTCAACATCTTGACATCCCTTTGTGATTGCTCTGTGATTTGAATGAACATGGATAGGGAGGGTTGGGAGCAATGTTCTTTCTTTTTGTCATTATTTTTATTCACCTTTGCATGTATATGTAAAACTTTAATAAACAGATTAAAAAAGAAAAAAGAAAAATATCAGATATTAGTCTGGAATAATTATACATAACTACTACTATCTTTTACATGGGCTAAGGATTGGTGCAATTATCGAGGCTGAGCATTTGTACAAATGCATAAAGGTCTCATTGATCACCCAAAGAATGAGCAAGCACTTGTTTATCAAGTAAATGTAACTTTTACTTGGCACATAAAGTTATCGTTTCGGCTGCAGCCTCTTCAACGGCAATAAATCTGTATGGGGATAAGCGATCTCAGTAGTGATCATCTCCATACCAAGGAGATGATTGCTGAATGTAAATGCAGCTATCACCTCCACTCAAGACCAGGCAATTATCAGGTTCATCTCCAAAAATGGCGTGTACATCGACCCATGTATAAATGGGCTACTTTCACACCTGCGCTAGGTGCGGATCCGTCTGGTATCTGCACAGACGGATCCGCACCTATAAATGCAAACGATGGTATCCGTTCAGTGCGTAATCCGTCTGCATAACAGCTCTTTCAGATCTGAGTTTTCACGATCGTGAAAACTCAGATCTGACAGTATATTCTAACACAGAGGCGTTCCCATGGTAATGGGGACGCTTCAAGTTAGAATATACTAAGAACTGTGTAGATAACTGCCCCCTGCTACCTGGCAGCACCCGATCTCTTACAGGGGGCTGTGATCGGCACAATTAACCCCTCAGGTGCCGCAGGGGCCAGACCCCCCTCCTTCCCCAGTATTAAAAGCATTGGTGGCCAGTGCGGCCCCCACCCTCCCTCCCTCCCCAGTATTAAAAGCATTGGTGGCCAGTGCACCGCACAGACCTGTCACTTACCAGTAGGAGGAGCGCCGGCTGGCCACAGACAGGGCATGTAAGTATAAGCTAAGTAACCATGGCAGCCAGGACTGCAGTAGCGTCCTGGCTGCTATGGTAACCGATCGGAGCCCCAGCGATTAAACTGGGACTCCGATCGGAAATGCCTCTCCGCTGCCCCCAATGATGGGGGGAGGGAAGGGGGGGGCCGCACTGGCCACCAATGCTTTTAATACTGGGGAGGGAGGGGGGGCCGCACTGGCCACCAATGATTTTAATACTGGGGAGGGAGGGGGTGCGGCACCTGAGGGGTTAATTGTGTGCGGATCACAGCCCCCTGTAAGAGATCGGGTGCTGCGAGGCAGCAGGGGGCAGTTATGTACACAGTTCTTAGTATATTCTAACTTGAAGCGTCCCCATCACTATGGGAACGCCTCTGTGTTAGAATATACTGTCGGATCTGAGTTTTCACGATCTAACTCAAATCCGATGGTATATTCTAACATAGAGGCGTTCCCATGGTGATGGGGACGCTTCAAGTTAAAATATACCATCGGATTGGAGAAAACTCCGATCCGATGGTATATTAATAGGGACTCCTGACTTTACATTGAAAGTCAATTGGGGACGGATCCGTTTACAATTGCACCAATATTGTGTCAATGTAAACGGATCCGTCCCCATTGACTTACATTGTAAGTCAGGACGGATCCGTTTGGCTACGCACCGCCAGACGGACACCAAAACGCTGCAAGCAGCGTTTTGGTGTCCGCCTCCAGAGCAGAATGGAGGCGGAACGGAGCCAAACTGATGCATTCTGAATGGATCCGCATCCATTCAGAATGCATTGGGGCTAAACTGATCCGTTTGGGGCCGCTTGTGAGAGCCTTGAAACGGATCTCACAGGCGGACCCTGAAACGCCAGTGTGAAAGTAGCCTCATGCACGATCCATATGTTTTTAGGCACCGTTGCAAAATCTGTGTCCAGAGTTGTAACATGAACATTCTGGGTCTCATGCAAAATCTCTGACAGGGCCTCCAGCTATTACACTGGTGTCTTCTTATGTGGGCCTCCTCAAGCATATGGGTTTGAGTGCAACTGCTACCTCTGAACCCCTATACTGTAGCTATGCCCCTGACACTATTTCCAAGTTCATCCATTCGCCAGGTATTTGACTGTGCTTTTCTATGGACAGGTATCGAGTAATATGTTTTTTGTTTTTAACATTCAGTGCCATATGTTGGAGATGGAGCCTTTCATCAGGGCTATACCATAGCAAATCCTGATCATATCATATTTTGATCAGAGCTTTACGTGCAAAAGATCTACCACATAGCTACAAATAAGATAAAAGCAAATGAATAATGATCTTCACATGCGTGAAGGAATGTACTAAATGAATTCACTGCGCAAGTTTTAAAACACTTGAGAGACAGCATGTGGACTCTGGCACATAACTAGCATATGGAGCTGTCTTATCAATTTCAGGCTGATCTGTGGCACATTTAGATGGGCAGATTATCGAGAACGAGCGTTCATAGGAATGTTCATTCCTGATAATCTGCCCAAATATCTGGGCATCTAAATCCACCTTAAGCCCAACATCTGTTTTCCAGTGATTACGTGATAACACTATCTTTACTCTTATCTGGTGGTCTAGTTTTGTCACTCTACCTGTAAAGCGGTGGCAGTGTCCCTACCCCAAGCAACTAGGTTAATTACCAATCCAACAGTTTTAGGTGCCTCTTAAAAATACATATTTTTAGGGTGTCCCATCACATCCCCTAATCTAACTCCTCCCCATAACCACATTCCCCCCAACTTCATTCTTCAGAGCCTGACCCATCATCCAACTGTATCCACCACACCACATGCACTTAGAAGCACTACAGATATTGTCTGGTGACTGGCTCATGCAGCTTTATATCTGTTGTGTTTAGATGGCGAGACCATTGTACAAAACAAGTACTTTTTACCTTTTGTATCACCCATGTCTCTTCATATATTGTAAGCTCTTGGAGGTAGGGCCCTCACTCCTTGTTTTAATTATTGACATGTGTGTTGCTATGTAATGTATGATTTTGTTTGTACATAAACCCTCTGAGGAATATGTTGGCGATAAATAAATAAAGATTATTATAATTTCTCCAGAGCTACAGATACATAGTCATCAGTTGGTATGGCTGCCATAGGACATGGTCCATCAAAGTTTTATTTTGTTGTTTTACTTTATGTGAGTTTGAAAGGATGGAGTGGTGAGTCCGTGTCTCTGTTTTTTCAATTTGTGCTGACTGGCATAGCATGTGGAAGCTGAGACCTCAAGTGCCATGTTTGGAGACAGAACGTCAGATAATCCATAGCCAGCATGGGAATGCAAGGGCAAAAGACTCTGTGGTCCCCACATGAGTGAAACTTAGGTTGGAAAATATAAGCCCAGGTTTTCTGCCAGGCAGAAAAGCATGGTTTGAACAGCAGAAGAGCACACAACAGTTATAGACTGTAGACAGGTTGTCGCCTAGGGGTTACAATGTGGTACCCACTGGTCAAGCTACTAGTGCTGGGGGTCTCAAGGTAAGGCCAGCCATGCCGCCGGCAGTTCCCAAAAGACTCTCCCATAGGCAAAAGCTGTAGGGAATTCTCATCTTGTACAGAAGAGAATCTGTTGACGAACAGAAGTAGAGCATTGCCGATCGTGTCAATAGAATTAAGCAAAGTTACGTTTTCAGCAGAGCTCTGTCTGCAAGAACCTCCCTATACAATACTTCATACACATACTATCAAGCTTAAACTATTTTTTTTTGTCTAAAGAGTGATGGTCACAACGTTATTTGCATAGAGCTCCCTTTCCTGCTCTATCATACAGTTTAATTTAAATCAAGGACTAAATTTCTCTCTTACATGCCAGTTAGTGTATCAGCAGTGAAATCTGAATCAGATAAAAGGATAGAAAAATCTTCTGACCCTATCAGACTGCACACTTTTGGGGTCCATTATTGGGCGCAAGTGTCCATACAAACACTTGATCCTGATAATTTTGCCATATACTGTAATCAAGGAGGTGATCAGCCGATGAATGAACAGGTGCTCGTTCATCGGCCGATGGGCATTTTTCATCAGGACGAAAGATGCCCGATTATTGGCAGCATATCTCTCTGTGCAATCAGTGATGTGCTGCCGGTAATGAATGGAACAGAATAAGAGAGGGATGACTGCAGTAGCAATTGTTCCTCCCATATTCAAAGTTTGCATTGGCTTGTGTAATCGGACCGATCCTCATCCATTGGTGCTCGTCTGACCAGGCAGTGTAAACGGGCCCCTACAATGTGCAATGCTAACAAAATTCAGCAATAAATAAAAGGGTGACTACTCAGGAACACTTAGCATGACCGCTCAAGACCAAATGCTCCTGGAGCTTGATTTGTAACATTTTGGATGCAAGTATATAAAGCATATCTTTGGGGGCAGCCACTTACTATCAGAACTTTCTAAGGAAAAAGCAGATCTTAATTTTCTCTTAGTTTTAAAGGGGTTTTCCAGGATTTTCATAGTAATGGCCTATCATCAGCATAGGCCATCAATATGACATTGGTGGAGGTCAAACTCCTAGCACTCCCACCGATCAGCTGTTTGAGGAAGCCTCTGCGCTTACCGGTGTCAAGGACATTCCCACGACAGGTGGCAGGAGATCGGTGAGACTTGCAACACGTGGTTTGATCTAACATGTTTTCCGTTTGGATCAAATGACGTCTGTGTTGTTTCTGGTGCTTGCCATACCTTCTTTACCCAGGTGTGGCTATTATAGTCATTTAACCTTCTCTATTTATTGTTGTTTCTTCCACTATCCTATGTGGTTTATAAATTCTGTTGGAGTTGTGGATAGCTGGTGAGTGGATCTCGGCTGAGTTCCTGGTGCTGCCATAGCCAGTTGAAGTTGAGTGTTTTCTTTCCCTTTTGTATTTTGTTTGGGTTATTTTGTGTGTTGCATTTCCCTGTCATTTGTATTAAAGCCTGAGGGAGACTCAGTCCTGACATTAGTAACAGGGTCCTATAGGGTCAGTTAGGACATTAGGTATTCCTGTGTATGAACTCACCTACCTCTGGGGTCTGTTCATACTGGTAGTTAGTCAGGACTTTAATTAGGGTTTTACTAAGAGGTGTCCATCTCCTTTCCCTAGTTTGCCTCCTATGTTCGGTGTGGTGTTTCCCTCCCACACCCGAACGTGACATTATAAACTGCCAAAACCATCATTTATTTGCTTGTTTCAGTACAGCAATGGATCCTATTGCTGCACTGGCCGGACAGCTGCAGGGGCTGTCTTTGGAGGTAGCTGACCTGTGCATGACTGTCCCGCAGATCCAGAGACCACAGGCTGCTGGTCCTAGTGGTGGTGGTGGTTACCAGGCCTCGAGCCTAAAGTTGCCCTCCCGAACAGATTCTCTGGGGGAAGTGATAATTTCATTTTGTTTAGGGAGGCGTGCAAATAGCATTTTAGGCTACATCCACACATATCTGGGGATGAGATTCAGAGAGTTGGTGTGGTTATTTCATTGCTTAAAGGGGATGCTAAGTCATGGGCTTTTTCTCTGCCGACCAGATCGCAGTCTCTCCGGTCTGTGGATGAATTTTTCAAAGCTCTGTGTCTCATCTATGATGACCCGGATCGGACTTCCCTGGCCGAGACCAAGATTCATCAGGGAGAGCGTTCTGCTGAGATCTATTGCTCTGAGTTTAGGAGGTGGGCTACGGTGGATACTGAGTGGAACGATCCGGCTCTTAATAGTCAGTTTTGTCAGGGATTATCAGAGAGGCTGAAGGAGGCTTTGGCCTTTCATGAGAATCCTGAGTCTCTGGAAGCCGCTATATTTATTGCAGTATGCATTGATAGACGCCTGAGAGAGAGATCTAGGGGCCCCCACTCTCAGGACGTACTATAACATAACGTATCGTCTTCCTCTGACACTTTGGGTGAAGATACTCCTGGGTTTATGTCTGCCGTGGAATTCTATATTTTATGTAAGTAAGGTGGGTGGATCGCCCCCACAGCCGCTGGCACCCAGCCATGTTTTTTCCTCTCTGCTTTGCTGCCCTTGTTTTCTATCTATCTATCTATCTATCTATCTATCTATCTATCTATCTATCTATCTATCTATCCATCTATCTCCTATCTATCTATCTATCTATCTATCTATCTATCTATGTCATATCTATCTATCTATCTATCTATCTATCTTCTATCTATCGCCTATCTATCTAAAATTATGGAAGAAAGGCAGCATTTTGACTTCAGTGAAACAAGTGGATTCCTTTATTCCCCCAACCCTCCCAGCTCCCTCCTGTTGGCAGTCTATAGATTGCTTAGCTCCAGTGTGTGTCATTTGCATTCCTTATTACTGAGCCATTGCATTTTTTTTTATTGAATCTTGGTATAAATCTGGCTTTTGCACACAAACCGGCCGTTCCTTGCATTGGGGATCGCAATTTGCTGTCCCCAATGCATGGGCACCATCAATGAGGTTGCCGCAGACGGAAACAGGCCCATTCAAATTGAAAGGGTCCGTGATCCATCCACACCGCAAATAAATAGAACATGTTCTATTTTTTTGTGGTGTGGAGGCACGGAGAGAAACCCCACGGCAGCGCTCCATAGTTCTTCCATGGGGTTCCGTGCCTCCGTTCCACACCACACCTTCTGGATTGCGGACCCATTCAAGTGAATGGGTCCACATCCGTGATATGGTGAGCATACGGTCGGTGCCCACATATTGCAGACAAGCAACGGCCATCTGCATGAGCCCTTAGCCTGAGTTCACACTTCAGTTATTTCCAGGGCCGTCTTTAATGTTGATTGGACCCTGGGCAAGAATTTACTTGGGCCCCCTGGATCCCGCCCCCCCCCCCCACTTTGCTGTACTTGCTATACAGCAGCACTTACCTGTCACGTCCAGGGCCTCCAGGTGACGTCTCCTCTCTGTCATCATCTTCTCTGTAGATCTTCTCTCTCATCATCTTCTCCACTCGGTCTGGACAACTTCTCTCAGCCGCCTCGTCTCTGCAGAGTGTGACACACAGACATCTTAGCTTCCTCACATTCTATCATTATCCCCCAACTGTAGTCCCCACAGTGTTATCCTGCTGCTTGCTGTGCCCCCCCAGGGGTGTAGCTATAGGGGGTGCAGAGGTAGCAGCCGCTACCGGGCCCAGGAGCATGAAGGGGCCCAAAGACACTTGTGCCGCATAAGAAGACACACAAAGCACTGAGGGAAGGGGCGCCCAAGCTGAACTCTTGCACCGGAGCCCATGATCCTTTAGTTACACCCCTGCCCCCCCCTCCCAATACCCCCAAATACTATCCTGAAGAAACATTACTGCCCCCCATAGTAATAGTGCTCCTCATAGTCCCACCAATAGTAATTCCCTTCTAGAATGCCCTCATTAGTAACACTGCCCCAACCGTGATAATGCTCCTAAACAATGCCCCCATTATTAGAAGAGCCCTCCCATATTAATAATACCCTCACAGAGCCCCCAGTAGAAATAAGGCCCCCTATTGTTCCCCCAGTGGTAATAAAGCTTCCTACAGACCCCTCAGTAGTAATAAGGCCCCCATAGTGCGCTTAGTAGAAATAAGGCGGATCTATAAGACCCTCCTATAGAGCCCCCAGTAGTAATAAGACCGCCTATAATGTCCCCTGGATCTGCAGTGCCCCCTACAGTTATAATCCTCCCTCCACCATACAGTCCCATGTAAATAACATCACCTCCTCCCCAGCCGCCTCCAACCCACAATCCCATGTAAACATCACCCCCTAAGGCTACTTTCACACTTGCATTCGTGCGGATCTGTCCTGTACTTGTACAGGACGGATCCGCACCGATAATACAAACGAATGCATCAGTTCAGGACCGATTAGTTTGTATTAGATTTGAATTTCTAAGTCCCAATACGGATCCGTCCTGACTTACATTGAAAGTCAATGGGGGACAGATCCGTTTACAATTGCACCATTTTGTGTCAATGCAAAGGGATCCGTCCCCATTTACTTACATTGTAAGTCAGGACGGATCCGTTTGGCTCCGCAAGGCCATGCGGACACAAACGCTGCTTGCAGCCGAACGAATGCATTCAGAATGGATCTGCATCCATTCAGAATGCATTGGGGTTAAACTGATCCATTTGGGGCTGCTTGTGAGAGCCTTGAAACAGATCTCACAAGCGGATCCGCAAACGCAAGTGTGAACGTAGCCTAAACATTAAGTCCCATGTACATAAACATCATTCCCCCCCCCCACCATCCACTTTCAACATACAGTCCCATGTAAATAACATCACTCCCTCCCCCAGCCACCTCAAGCACACAGTTCCATGTCAATAACATCCCTCCCTTCAGCCCTAACATACATCCCAGTTAAATAACTACAACTCCCAGCATTGCTCTGCCTCTCCCTGTCCCTTCACTTACCTCTCCAGTCCTCATATACAGACATCAGCATTAGGCTCCTTCCCCTCTTCACTCCGGTCCAATCCTGCACTGGTCACATGATGGTGACATCATCCAGGTCATCCTATCACAGCCTGTTTTGCTGATCACATGACCTGTGATGTCACCACAGGTCCTTCACCTCTACACCCAGTGTATTAGATTCAATTGTATTGCCGTTCTGTGTACGGCAATACAGTTGTATCTAGCAGGCAGGCAGGACATTCGGGGCCTGGGACAAAACATCAGGGGCCCAGGCCCCGAATGTTTTAATCTAGTGATGCAGTCACTAGTGAATGGGAGTCGGAAACGGAGCTCCCTTGGGCCCCCAGGAGCAACTGGGCCCGGAGCAGCTGCCCCTTTTGCCCTGCGGCAAAGACGGCCCTGGTTATTTCCATCAATTATTGTGAGCCAAAGCCAGGTGCGGGTCAAAAACACAGAACAGGAGGAAATCTTTGCCTTATACCTTATCTCTGAGTAGCCTTCACTACTGGTTTGGGCTCACAATAACTGATGGAAATAACTGAAATGTGAACTGGGTCTTACCTGCTTCCTGACTCTGGCTCTCAGCTCTGGTACTCACCGACCTCTGCTCAGGTCCCTGGATGTCATCATCCATTTTGATGCTGCCTGCAACCAATCGTGGGTCATGGCGGTGACTTCTCCGCCTGCGTCGTGAATAAATGTGACTGTTGATACAGTACTTCAGAATTTGGGGCCCCACTTTTAATTTCACCCAGGGCCACATTTTGTCTAAAACCGGTCTTGCTCTTAGGCCATGTTTGGATTTCCGTGAGCTCAATCGGATTACTGTCCGTGATCCTTACCCGCTTCTTGTAATTCCTGATTTGTTTAACCAGATTGTTGATGCCAAGGTGTTCTCAGAGTTGGACTTAAGGGGGGCATATAATCTGGTCAGGATCAAGGAAGGGGATGAATGGAAAACGGCTTTTAATACCCCAGAGGGTCACTTTGAGAACCTGATCATGCCTTCTGGGTTGACCAATGCTCCTGTGGTTTTCCAGCATTTTGTGAAGGACATTTTTCATCACCTGGTGGGGAGGTTTGTTGTCGTGTATTTGGATGACATACTAATTTATTCTCCAGACGTGGAGACTCATCAGGATCACGTTAGACAGGTGTTACAGATCCTAAGAGATAATAAATTGTACGCAAAATTAGAGAACTGTGTTTTTTGCTGTACATGAGGTGCAATTCTTGGGCTACCTACTGTCATCTTGAGGTTTTCGAATGGATCCAGAGAAAGTCTGTGCTGTATTGGACTAGGATCGACCCGAAAATCTGAAGGCTCTTATGCGTTTTTTGGGGTTCACAACTATTACCGAAAATTCATTCAGAACTATTCAACAGTGGTGAAACCCTTAACAGACATGACTAAGAAAGGGACGGATGTTTCAGTGTGGTCTGATTTGGCGTTGCAAGCCTTTTCTGCGGTTAAGGAGTGCTTTGCTTCTGCTCCTATATTGGTGCACCCGGATGTATCACAACCTTTCATTGTGGAAGTTAATGCGTCCGAGGTGGGGGTAGAAGCAGTCTTATCGCAGGGGCTCGTTAAGAGAAATTACGATGTGGGTAAACGAGAGTTGCTGGACATTAAGTTGGCTTTGGAGTGACGTCATTGGTTGGAAGGGGCAATTCATCTGATCACTGTATACACAGATCACAAAAATCTGGCTTCTCTGGAGTCAGCTACACGACTGAACAGGCCAGATAGTCTTTGTTTTTCACCACATCCATTTTAATTGTCACTTATCGTCCTGGGGTTAAGAAAGTCAAGGCAGATGCCTTGTCATGTAGTTTTCCTCGAGGTGATGATTTTGAAAATCTGAGTCTGATACTGTCGGAGAGGGTGGTGATATCTGCTCTATACCCTGACCTAGACGTGAAGGTGTTAGAGGCTCATGGAGACGCACCGGAGTCTTGCCCCTCTGGGAAATAGTTTGTTCCATCAGAATTGTTTCATAAGGTGTTTTGAGGAACATCACTCTACAGTTATTACGGGACACCCTGGGAGTAGATCCACTGCCGACTTCATCTCTCGTAGATTCTGGTGGCCGGGGTTGCATAAGTGTGTTGAGGACTATGTGTCGGCCTGTAGGGTAACACATACTCGATCTTCTGGATCTCTACTTCCGTTGCCCATACTGTCCAGACCATGTACTCACTTGTCTATGGATTTTATTACTGATCTGGAAAGACAGTTATTCTGGTGGTAGTTGATCATTTTAGTAAAATGGTGCACTTTATAGCATTGCTTGGCCTACCTAATGGTAAAACACTTGCGCAAGTGTTTGCTGACAACATTGTGAAACTTCATGGCATTCCCTCTGACGTGGTCTCGGATTGTGGGATTCAATTTGTGTCCAGATTCTGGAAGGCGTTTTGTCTCTGAGAACCAGGAGGAATGGTCTTCGTTTTTGTCTTTGGCAGAGTTGTCCGTAAACAATCGTAGACAGGAGTCCACTGGTAAGTTCACAGAACTGGAGCTTCTGTGAACATCGCAGCCTCTTTGTAGCTTACCAAGCACAATTCTGTCCATTTGAAAGCAGCTGTGCTTGGTATTAAAGCTCAGCCCCATTCACTTAAAGGGGACTCAGCTACATCTGGGCCATGTGACCAATAAACATGACGTTCACTCCATAAGTGCTCATGGAGCTCTGCAGCCTGCAGTAGGACCCTGACCAATCTCATATTGATGACCTATACTAAGCAAAGGCCATCAGTATGGAAATCTCAGAGAATTCCTTTAAAGTTGCATAACAGTAAACATGCTGTGTGCAACATTATGAACGACACAATGCTCCCACCATAACTATAGAAAATGTTAGGCATGGCAAACTTTAAGGCTGGGGCTACATGGTAACTTGGTCCACGACACACGTCACGCAACCAAAGATCAGTGTGGTACAAGACGAATCGCAAGTAACAAAAGTGAATAGGGTTGTATTGTCACCTGCAAGTTACCATGGTCCAAGCTTGCTGAATATCACTTGCAGGTCACAGTCGCAACAACTTGCATCCACTTTCTTTGCTTGCGATTCGGGCTATGTTGTAATGTCATCTTGGGCCACACAACTTGTGTCACAGCCATAGTTGCCATGTAGCTCCAGCCATTTAAATTATATACTTATTCATTTATTTATTAAGGAGGTTGTCTCCATCAAATAAGCATTGCTCTGTTTGGAGGGCCCAACACATCTCTAAATTAAAGAAACCCTTGAGACATTTTGTGTTTCCCATTCTCGCACCACCTCCTCGTCTCATTCCCTCTCTGTTGGTGTCCCGCAAGACTCTATCCTAGGACCCCTGCTCTTCTCTATCTACACTTTTGGCCTGGGACAGCTCATAGAGTCCCATGGCTTTCAGTATCACTCTTATGCTGACGACACACAAATCTACCAGACATCACCACCTTACTATCAAGAATCCCACAATGTCTATCTTCTATATCATCCTTCTTCGCCTTTCGCTTCCTAAAACTTAACATGGATAAAACAGAATTCATCATCTTTCCCCCATCTTGCTCAACCCCCCCAACAGACCTATCTATCACGATCAATGGCTGCACACTATCCCCGGTCAACCAAGTCCACTGCCTTGGAGTGACCTTGGATTCTGCCCTTTCCTTCCAACCGCACATCCAAGCCCTTTCCACCACCTGCCGCATCCAACTCAAAAACATCTCCCGCATCCGCACTTTCCTTAACTTTGAATCTGCAAAAATGCTTGCACATGCCCTCATCATCTCCCGCCTAGACTACTGCAACATTCTCCTCAGTGGCCTTCCATCTAGCACTCTCGACCCCTCCAATCTATCCTCAACTCTGCTGCCCGACTAATCCACCTCTCACCCTTTTACTCCTCTGCCTCTCCCCTCTGCCAATCCCTTCACTGGCTCCCCATTGCCCAGCGAATTTACTTTAAAGTACTAACAAATACATACAAGGCCGTCCATAACCTGTCCCCTCCCTACATCTCTGAGCTACTTTCCCAATACATCCCCACACGCACTCTCTGATCCTCACAAGACCTCCTTCTCTCCTCTTATCACCTCTTCCCACAATCGCCTCCAAGATTTCTCCCGCGCATCCTCCATACTCTGGAACTCGCTACCCCAACATATCAGACTCTCACCTACAGTGGAATCCTTCAAAAGAAACCTGAAAACCCATCTCTTCAGACAAGCCTACAACCAGTGACCCTGCTGCCTCTATACTGCAATGACCAACTTCACCCGCACCTACTGTGTCCTTCTCCCATACCATGTAGATTGTAAGCCCTCACGGGCAGGGCCCTCTCTTCTTCTGTACCAGTTTGTAACTCGTTTTGTTTATGATTAGTGCAATTGTCTGTATTATGTATGTATACCTCTTCTCATATGTACAGCGCTATGGAATGAATGGCGCTTTAATAATGAATATTAATAATAATTTCTTGTAAAATAGCATTGCTCTTTTCTTCGTGTTATGTGGGCATCTCTTCTGTGTTCACTGGTGTGATCTATCTCCTCAACATAACAAACAAACTCTGAGTTTGCTTTAACCGAGAATCCAGGTGTATGAATATTATATTAGGAATATTTTATCTTGTGTAAATTAGGCTAACATTTTTGACACCCAATCCTTAAGAATAAATGACCTACTCTTTGGACAAATAGGTATTCTACTTGGAATGCACTAAACAACACAATGCGCCAGCTTTAGAACAAGGTTGACAAATAGTACTGCGCGGAGCCTTGAAATGGAGAGGTTACCTTGACAGACACCAAGTACAATTATCACACTATGATGAAAGAGCTTCCAGGAGTATGTATTGCACACAGTTAATTACTGTCCTTTCTCTACTGGCTTTTAATGTGAAGAAAAACATGCAATGACAAGTGTGGAAAAGAGCAAGCACTAAATTACTGTCAGAAAAATAAACGTAGTAGCACACTGCAGTGCAGTGATTTACGGGGGCAATTAGTCACCACCCCAAGGAGTTGCTGAGGACAGCACAGCGCAGCAGTGTCACAAAAAGAACCACCTCTCCCCTTCTGAACAACTTTCTCAAAATAAGGTGCCCATTTGCCACCAAACAAAAAGACTATTTCTAGAATACTACATAATCATTGATTCATCAAAATGATGGAAATAATTTTAGAAGGAAGCTTTGGTGCTTAACTAGGTTCTTCTGGTTTTAAGAAATAATGTTATGCTCCTACACTTTGTAAGATAGGTCCTGCACTAATTGGTCATCAAGAACAGATCTCTGGGACTACATCTACACCAACTGTATTGTTTGTGGAGTATCCGGAATGAGTCATGCAAATGTCTTATTGTATGTATGTGTACCTTGTAAATGGATGTACTGGATTACAAAAATACATATATCGGCATTCAACACTGTTCAACAGAATCAGCTGCCAGATTGGCTCTAATGCAGGACTCATATTATAAAATATGAGCACATACAGTATACATTTTAATGTATTGTAGAATAAAATAAAAAATCCAAAAAGCAAACAATTCTATGAGAAAAGAAATCAAGAAAATGTTTCAAATTTGCAATTGGCCAGTGTATCTTTATCAGAAATATCATAACCCATTAACACTAGTATCACATTTTGTGTGATGAATCTTTATTTAATGGAGACCCTCAAGCTGACCACAAAGTGCATACGGGGATTCAGGAGGCCAACTCTCACAAACATAGAAAAATAAAATTTAAGAGAATATTTCCCTTATCCCTTGTACTAGGATCTGACCCCACTATGAAAAAAAAAAACATGTATGGAAAGCAGTCTAATTGACTTTGCATTACATTTCAAATTCAATAAATTTTTACCATAATATTCTTTATTTCTAATCCTAGAAAATGCATGTGTCCTCTTCCAATTGTCATGGCACACACAGGACATATCATCAATAAGGTCAAATAGGTTATTTGTCAGTCAACCCTTAAGAAACAGACCCTAGTGGCAATTGATTGGTTCCAATGTCAGCTCCAAAGGGGATTTCTTCTGCTGGACCTTTAGGGACCATTATTGTGACAGAGTCTGGACCAGTTGGGGGACTCTCTGGTACTCTGACCAGTCAATCTGGCCCCGATTCTGATGCTTTCATTTGGCTGATATGGATAACAAAGTACAGTGGAATTCTAAAATAAAATTAAAGCATGTACTATTATTTATTTTGATAAGAACTAGTCAGTCTACCAAAATAAGATTGCTCCCCACCTTTTGTCAGATTCATATCTCATAATGATGTTCTAAATATGGACAATTCCTTTTATGTAGTAAACTCAACTTGGAATTCCTGTTTAGGTTATAACTTTGAATCCATGCACAGGTGAAGCAGTATTGAAAAACATTCTCTAGTAAGTAGGAATATGATACTATATTATATAATGAGATTATCATATTAGCTTTAAACATTGCAGCAGTTGTGGTACTGCACTACAAAATGGACATACAGAATTACCATCACAAACATCTTGAATTGGAATTTTTAATTATATTCAAGCCATCAAATTTTTTATTTTCCAAAATTCATATTGGAGTTAATAATATTTATTAACAAATATCTAATTTTACCTGCTAAATGGCGTATTCTTACCTCCCTATTGAATGTAGTCTTTTGAGTCCTTTTTGTATATTATATTAATGATTGTGATTCTCAAGGGTTCAATATCAAACATAGTGGCAGTCACTTATTGATCTTGATCAATCATATAACTGGCAGTGATCTTGTAAATTGCTGATAATCTCTTGCCATTTAGAGAGTTCAGTCTGGTGCCCTTTGCCTCTGTCTACTAAGACATAGGTGTCCTACATTTGGGGCAAATTTTTAATGATTGCATGTTACTCATTTTGGGCTTAAAATCATTTTCTCAATTGGTATTTATTAAAAATGTTCAACAGATTCTGAGATACAAGAGTTAAAATCAGTTTGCAAGACGCCACAGTGTTTTCTTTGAATCCTGTCTTCTGATGGCTCATGTGTAGCTCTTATCTCTGATCACCTGACTTTATAAACAGTCATTATAGCTCAATTCTTATCAAACTGATAAGAATATATCTTAAGTGAGTGTACATAAGCTGACAGATGAGATTGACATAAAGTCACAGTTTGCAAACCTACAGATTTTACCTTTATCTCAGAAATGGCTGAACATTTTTAATAAAGAAAATTCAAAAACTGAAAAATGATTTGCAGCCCAAAATGATTAAAATGCAATCATAAAAAATTGCCCCTGAAAGATTACATAGCCTTTCAGCTGGCCGTACACTTTAAATATCTGAAGCTGAAGTTTGGCTGACAGATAGTCCTCCTGACCACCACATTCATATGGACAATTAGCTTGGGCAGAGGTTTATGTGTTCCTATAGGACATCTATGGAGGGGAGAGAACAGAAGTATGGGCATGTTGAAAGCCAGTAGCTTGACCCTACTTTGCCTGACAACTGTGGTTAGGGGAAAGTCTGGGTAACTCCATGCACACTGGATGGTTGGCTGGTTCAGCCAACATTCATCTAATGGGTATGGCCACCTATAAGTAGGCCATATACTTTATATTTTTGTTGTCTGAACACACTTAGAACAGTGGATTAGGTTAACACAATAATGTTTGTGGGGACCTTCTGACTCTCTCCGACAGATGATGTCAGAGGAGACAAGGATCGGGCAAAATTAATATTTTCTCCTTATCCTTTTGGTTTTTTCGGCCACCAGAAGTGTCTGACAGCAGATTTTTCATAGTATACACATAAATGTTCAGCCGAGCTGAACATGAACGTGTATGGGGAAGCAGGAGGGAGATGGGAGAGATTGCTGTCGTCCGAACAGCTATTGAATGTGCATGGCCAGCTTTAGGCTATGGTCACACTGTGCTCCGAGCACTCATTCAGAGTACACATATATATCTCTATATATTTGCAATTAGTTCCCATTGAGAATGTGGGGATATATGTTTAGAGAATTTCCTGACATACACATGCCAATCATGGAGCCTAAGTGTATATTGGGCAGAACCTTATTATGACATGTTAAGCTCATGAGGGGGGTGACTCTTGATCATGCCCCATTTCTACTATTTTTTACCAGAGAGCCATGCTTTTGGTCCCAGAGGACAGTAGGTGTCCATAGATGCATGTTGATTTACATGGGCACCTGTAAAGTACAGGTTACTTCCACTGATATAATTATATAGAAGCAGGATACCCCCTATCACAATAATTCTACAGGACCTGAGCCGAGCCATCAGTGCATGGTTCTAGAGCACAAAAGCACCAAAAGCGCTACATAGTGTAATACCTCAGTGTGAAATTAGAGATAAAATTGGCTATATATCCTTACCAGAATAATATTCACCTGGTGTAGCTGCTGCTCCTGCCTGTTGGGAGTTCTGGTGTGGAGATCCCAGAATACATATGAGGCTAGATGCCAAGATAAAAACATGATCTGTACCCGCTGTGCTCCAAATAGGTAAAATGTATTAGTAATTATATATCACTGTGTAACATGTTTTGGTGTGGTACTATCCCAAGTTGTACCTGATTTACCTGATGAATGGGGTTAGTACCAGTATGAAAGGTGTACAAAACAATTCCATATATATTTTTTTCAAATTTTAGCTCCTTGGGGCAGCAGTAAGCGGGTATAGATCATTCTATTGCCCTTGTATCTTTCCTCATATGCATTCTGAGATCTCCATATTGGAACGCCCAGCAAGCAGGAGCAACGGATACTGTTTTCATGATATAAATTAGGTACATTTAGGACATTTCCGAACTTCTATTTCCACCTCTGTACCAGATATATTGCTCTGAAACTATAGCTAAGGGCAGGTAAATATTCCTCTGCCTTGTGGCAAAAGAGAATGAACATTTTCAAAAATGTAAATGTTAAACATGCTTCAAATAAGCAGGCTTATCATTGAAAATGTTACAAAAGGTCATCTCCTCCAAATATACAGTGCAGGTGTTAATGGTACTGTATGGTGGAAGGAGCCTTATTATTGAAGACTCTGTGATCCTGATAACATATTCATAGACACCTTGCAGATAGCTCATCGGCACGCTCTTTGCTTTCAAGACAGAATCTGAATGTCATCTCCATCCTTTTCAAAAATGGATTGTTAATGCGCTATATATATATATATATATATATATATATATATAAAATCATAAAATTTAAGTTGTTCTGATGCATCACTGCACTGTCTCATGCATTCAATCTTCTCTAAATCTAACTTGGTGTTTTAATAACTAATTAATAACTAATATTAACAACCTGCTGAGTCTAGAACTATAAGGAGATCATTATACAGCACCTGTCAGCAAGTCGATCCTGCTGATAAAATCTATCTATGCTGTGAATCCTGGACAAATCTTCTGGCACTTGTGGTTAAAAACTCCAAATCTTTATTTCAAGCGCATAAAAACATCATCGTGCAATACAAAAAAAATAAACGACATAAAAAAATCTACTAACTTCCGATGAAACATATCATCTTTTCTAGCCATGAGGAAGAATGATGTGTTTTATCCGAAACACGTAGCTTTTTTTTTTTTGTATTGCATGATGATGTTTTTATGCTCTTGAAATAAAGATTTGGAGTTTTTAACTACAAGTGCCGTTTTTTTCTTTATCCAGATAATCCATCTCTTGCTGTATAAAAAATAATTTAAAGATGAAGATATTTTTGGTCTCACATTGTGTACTACTTGAAGGGGCTGCACATTAGAATGGCCTCGGCACAACCATGGCCAACCATTTACATGAGTCGTTTGCCGCGCTGGCAAGGATGCAGGGTGAGGTTCAGCTACCATATTTGCAACGATCAACTGACCACCAGCAGGTCAGCATCTCAAAAGTCAGTCCCAATGCAGCAGAATCCAAACGTGCTGTGTCAATAAGCAGTTAAACCACTTTTGTAAAGCATGGCGTTGACTTTTTTTCTTAAATCCAACATACATGTAAAATTCACAACATAGAATCATTTTGTCTAAAGCATTAAGTAATTGCCAACATTTGAACATAATTTCTAGGGACACCATGCTCCCAGGCAACTGTATTTATGCACATCAGTTGCAGGCCCCTCTTGTCAGGCTCAGGGTACTACAACGTCCAATGTATAAGCTGACATGACCCCTGGACATGACCACTGTGCAAGCCCGCTGAATGTTAGCTTAATCCTTTAAGTAAATCTTAATCTCATATAGCATTTGAAGAAAATGTTTTCTTGCAAATATTAAATAAGGGTAATGCATGACTCCCAAAATATCTAGCCGCTTGTCCAAAAATAAAGCTAAAGTGACTCCTTCTAGGCATAAAAACATGTCATGTTAACGTATAAAAGTATATTTTCCACCCTTACAATATTTCACAGAAAAAAACTACATTCATTTGACAATATAGTATCACAGGGTTTGTTTTCCAGGATTGACTTAATTTCCACACCACACCCCTATGGACCAGAGTTGCCAACCTTCCAGGAACAGTTCGTAAAAATAGGCATCTTTTTTTTTTCTGTGCCTGTGACCCCAGTGTCCGTGTTTTTTTTTAGAAGCTGGTGGTAATTGATTTGATTATTTGGGTGGTAATTATCATCATTTTACAGCTCACAGTAAATGCTGGTAATGATTTCTTATCAGTATGCTGATCACTTATAATCTTTATTATTCATTAACGCTTTCCAATTTGTTGCCTGTCTGTGATTTTAGGATAAGTTGTCCAGAAAAAAGAAAGATTCTGATTGGCAACCCTTCTACGGACCTATGGAGAGAAGCATACTTGCCTGTTCCCTGCTGCTCGGTTCCAGCTCCATGGGTTCTGGGCAGTCTATACTGCACTTTGGTCCATGTATTTAAACTTTTGGCACAGATCGCATTACATGCGCCAATGACTGGCCTTAGCGCTGACTTACCCCTAAGCTGGCCTTTACCATGCTTGAGTACGGCTAAGATATGGCAAAACGTTGTAGATTTAATTGTACATGTTGGAGTGAATTATTAAAGGAACCACTGATGGAGATGCTGATTTTTGAAGTTGTACTTTGCGTCTGATGTAGATTCATTGGCAGGATGTTCTGTTGCATTCCAGATGTGAGATGGTGAGGAACTTGGTGCTGTTCCTGGGCAGCACCACTGAATACTTGGCTTCATGTTTTTTTTTTAGGTTTTTATGACTCATTCATGATTCTGTGGTGAAACTACGACTCCCAGCATGCTCTATTCATTTCTATGGAGTTCTGAGTACAGCCAAGCAAGTGTGCATTTTGGGAGTCGTAGCTTTACCACAGCTGGAGTCGAGGAGGTTAGCCATCACAGATGCGTATTAATATATTGATTTGCCAAATATAATAATTCACATACCCCCCCCAAACTGTTTCACATACATACGTATACATATATTTTATTTCCTATCATTCCTAATTAAGCTTAGGGTCATACCAATGGTTGGAACATTGGAATGGAGGTCTAAGCCCTTATCATTGCTGGGAGACTGGATGCTATCATGATAGCTATCAACTTGCTTCCAGCTTAGCAATGACTCTAGAAAGAAGGGATGCTGGCAGCTATGGTAACAAACAATATAGCCATCTCCCATCTGATTTGAATGGAACACAACGTCTCTATCACATATTGCTGAATATTGCACAGGGATTATGAAGCTGCCCTTCTTATTACTGAGCATCTTGTCATTCCAACTAGATCTTTGAGCTTGTATTAATATCAGATACTTAGTGCCTGCAGGAGCTTTGAAGCATTGCATATTGAACACTTGCCAGCACTAAATATGCTAGATAAATAAAAGAGTGGAAAGTAATTGTAACCTCACTTAACCAAGTCCCTTGGTTCACTGTGTAATATTGTAATGTAGCAAATGCTTTATCCCAGTGTTATTACATTTTATACACAAAAGTGACAGCCGCGTCCTCCGAGGATTTTGTCTATATTTATGGATATGCATAAACACTTGAACTTTTGCTTAATATCATATAAGAAAAATCCTGCATTATGAAGATATTACAATAATCATAATGTTAAAAAATTAAACTCTCAAGTTAAATTTCTAGTCACTCATTTTAGTTATTTTTACCTTATTACCTTTTGTTTCACTTATTTTCAAAAATGTAAGAGTTTAGGTAAAAAAAAAAAATCACATTAGGCTCCATTCACACGTCCGCAATTTCGTTCCGCATTTTGCGGAACGGAATTGCGGACCCATTCATTCCTATGGGGCAGCACGGTGTGCTGCCCGGACACGGAATTTCGGATCCGCACTTCCGTTCCGCAAAAAAATAGAACATGTCCTATTCTTGTCCGCAATTGCGGACAAGAACAGGCATATTCTATTAGTGCTGGCAATGTGCGGTCCGCAAAATGCGGAACGCACATTGCCGCTTTCCGTGTTTTGCGGATCCGCCATTCCGTGGATCCGCAAAACACGTTGCGGACGTGTGAATGGAGCCTTAAATTACCGTAAGTATCCACCTTTGAAAAAAATGTTTAGGTGCAAAATGCTGTCCTGCTACATTTCTTAAAGGCTTTGTCCTACGTATATTCAAAAAATTCCCCCCAGCTGGCTGTTGTGATAAAATGATAAAAAATGCATACTCACCCATTTCATCCCCACTGCTTCCCGTGCTATGACTCGGATTCTCCATGTTGTTGTTTTTTTTGTTTTGTTTGGCTGCGGCAATGACATGACTGTATACTTCACGTAACTGCTGCAGCCATACGGCTGAGGATAGTGATTGGTACAGGGGTGTCTAAAGGTTCTATTATACCTGCAGAAGTAGCAGGAAGCATTCCTTTCCAGCAATCGCCTGCTCGCTAGTGGAGGAGCCCGCTGCTATTACATGCAGTGATCTCCTCCTCAGTATGGGGACGAGCAATTGCTAATACCATCGCTCGCCCCCATACTGATTCATTGATGTAGAAGATAACATTACTTTTGCAGTAGTAGGGAGTGGTACCATTGGATACAATCGGCTAGTATGCATTCTTTTATTGTTTATCACAATTGCTGGCAGGAGTGAATTTTTTTTGGCAGACAACCCCCTTAATATACTGTAGCAGTGCAACTGCCCTTTAGAGGGTGCATAAGACCAAATGTATACATTATACTCCTTAATAAAACAGTATGCAGTAAGATCCTTAGGTCCCCTAGTAGAGGATGCAAGACATGTTATCTTTAAACGTATGTTAAAGTGGAACTGTCTTAACTGTCTTAATATAAGGTGTAGGGACTTTTTTGTAATACAATTATTTTAGTGAAAGATGTTTCTGTGTACTTGAAAACAGGTTGTAAATTGTCTTCTTAGCAAATCCCTTACACTGTTGCTAAGGAGAGTCTGTCTTCAGTCTTCAGTTCTACTTAGCCCTGAAGACATACAGATGCTTCCAGCCTGCCTATTATCACTACCCCAGTCCCTGACAATGTACATGTGCCCTATCACTGCCCATCACTGTGCCTATCTGACTTGTTACACACAGGCGTCTTCAGTACTCAGTAGAATGCTGAAGACTGAAGACAAACTTTCCTTAGCGATGCTCAGAGCTTTACTAAGAAGAATCTTTATACCGTATTTTCTAATACAAAGAAGCATGTTTCCCTAATAAAATATATTATGCAAATATTTAACACCCCTGTCCGTACGCTATATATTAAAAATACACTGAAATGGCAGTTACACTTTAATGTCAATGCAGGAGTTTTTTCATGCCCTTGTTGCAAGTCAAATGCATAGATCAATAATTTAAGAGAATGGTCAGAGGGCAATGGCAGAGCTGTTAGGTTGAATAATAACCATGTGTTGCAACAGCATGTTGAATCTCTAAAGGGATAGGCTACAACAGGCCATAACATATTGCCCAGAGCATTGCATTGCCTCTTCCGGCTTGGCTTCTTCCCTTAGATAAGTGACACATATACCAGGTCATCCACTTGTGATTTTTCAGGCCATGCCACTCTCTTCTATTGCTCCATAGTCCTGTTTTCATGCTCATGTAGCCCCTGTGGACACGTTCATCAGTTGCCAGGGTCAGCATTGGCACTCTGACCAGTCTGCAACTATGTAGCCTAATAAACATCAATCTCAGATGTCAAGTGTGGCACCTTTCTGTCATAGCCAGCAGTAACTTTTTTTTTTTAGAAAGGTGTGCTATAGTAACCATCACAGACAGACTAACCATCACTCCCCACCTGCATCAATGAGCCTTGGGCACCCATGACCCAGTCGCTGATTCACTGGTTGTCTCTTCTTGGCCACACTTGGCAGATACTAACCACTGCATACTGGGACTAACCCACAAGGCCTGCTATTTTGGGGATGTTCTCACCCAGTCGTCTAGCCATTATAATTTGGCCCTTTCTCAAACTCACTTAGATCCTTTTGCTTGTCTATTTTCCTACTTCAAGCCCATTATATTCAAGGACTTTTTACTTTTCTAATATATCCCTGAAATACCAAATTTTGCCAGCGGACACCTTCAAAACTAATCACTCAAGCTGCACCCGTGGTGTGTAAATTGCTGATAAGCAAGGTGTTGATCTGATGGAACAACCCCTTGAAACCCCTAAAGATAGACCCCTGCACTGCTCAATCCAATCTATTTACTAATGCCAAAGAAAAACTAATGGACTTTATTCAAAATAGCATTCTTTGACATTTGCTAATGACAGCTATAATAATTCTAATGGTTGTACGGAATCCTTTGTTATAGTCATCCTTTGTAAATTCATAAGAATGGATTCATTGGCATATTAACACCAAGCCTGAAATCCTTAACATGCATCAAATGAATGTCCTCAGGAGAAATATTAGTAATGTAAATCCTGAATATGAAACGACTAACCAATAAAAACAGATTTTTTTCTATTTTATGGAGGAAAGGTTACATAATTATGAAGAGCTTGAGAATTAGACTGTCCTATAGTGGTGCAGATCCCGAGCTAGTAAAGTTGTTTTTTTTTATTGTTATTATTATTCTGCAAAGTTACGAATGCTAATATATAGGGCCATGAATCAATCTAGATAATAGGGAAAGCTGAATGCAATAAATAATACAGTAACAACCCTAAACTAATGAGCTGTTGCTAAGGTACATTTCACAGGCTCATCCTCTATATAAAAAATCCCTAATAATCCCTTGGAGTAATCAGATGATAAAGCTTTGCCATAAGGCAACACCTGCGCAATTAAAACTGCAGATTCTTTTGCACATTTCATTAATTTCAGGGTTTTGTAAAGACAATGACTACACTAATAATCTAGTCTACTTGACTCCATGTCTGCTGGAAACAGGGTGTCTAATTAAGTAAAGGTAATTAATTAGTGGTAAACGGAGCTAATCAGGCTGTGTTAACATTCATTCCTTGAATGAAGACAAGGTGGACACCAAGTGTATTACAACCTTTCAGACTTCGGCAGCTGTAGACATTTGTTCTGATGTTGTGCTAGTTATGATTTTACTCTGAAGAATTGTATTAAAGTTGCCAGATGCAATCTCATTAGAAAACAATATTTACTCCTAAGCCTAGAGCGCTAAGCAAACAACCTAACGGAAGTCTTCAGGAACATTGCTGAATACCTTCCCTGGAACAAACATACCTACAATGGGGCAATGTCACGGGGTTCCGAAGGTGCACTCGGTCCCCCATTGCCCGCAGAACTGTTGCTTAGCTTTTGGAATGAGGTTCTGTGTTTGACCTCATTCCCAGGGCGGCTTTACTAGCTGGGTGGCTCCCTGCTCCTAGTCTGCCTTGAGCGCCGAGCTGATCACTCGGTGCTCGACTGGTTGGTCTGTCGATCATGTGACGCTGGCCACGTCACATGACCCTCACTCCCCACTATAAATACAGGCAGCATGCTGGCTACAGGTTGCCTGTTAATTTCTAGGTTCCTGGCTATTTGTTGGACTACTGAATATTTACCTGATCCTGTTCCCTGACGATCCTCTGCCTCCTCCTCCTGTACTGCGCATACATCCTGGTATTGTGACCTCGGCTCCCACCTGACTACTCTCTTAGCACTCCTCTTGTACTTCGCTACTCTCCTGGTATTTGACCCCGGCTTCTTCTGACCATTCTTTGCTTAATCCATTGTACTGCGTAGCTCTCTTGGTTCTGACCCGGTCCGTTCATGTTCCGTATTTTGTCTTGTCTGTCTTCCCTGCACATATCCTAAGTTAGGGACTGCGGTCCAGTTGTCCCCTGTCATCAGGACTCGTGAGGCAAGTAGGCAGGGCCAGGGGTGAGGGTGGAGCGCAGTGGTCACTACCCTTCCCCCTGTGTGTGTGTGGACGTGACCGTTACAGATTAACAGGCCCAATAACCACTGTATCATGAATCCTCTTACTACCCTGACGGACCATGTCTCTAACTTGACACAGAGGGTGCAGGAGCTAGGAGAGAAACTCTGTTCTTGTGAGTTAGGGCAAGGTTCTTCCACTCCTCTGTCCTCCAGTCCATATTTTGAACCCCAGATCAAGCTCCCAGAACCCTTTTCTGGAGACCGGAAGAGGTTTCTCTCCTTTAAGGAGAATTGCAAACTCTACTTCCGTTTGCGCCCCGTGTCCTCCGGTCCCGAGAGCCAACGCGTGGGGATTATCATTTCTCTACTACAGGGTGATCCCCAGGACTGGGCATTTTCGTTACCTCCTGGGGCCAGTTGTCTAACTTCTGTGGAGGGGTTTTTTCAGGCCCTGGGTACCCTCTATGACGAACCAGACAGGGCCCTGGTAGCCGAGACAGCTCTTAGGGCACTGGTTCAGGGCCTTCTCCCTGCTGAGGAGTATTGCACCCAATTCAGACGGTGGTGTGTCCCCTCAGGATGGAATGAACCAGCCCTGAAGAGTCAGTTTAGGTCTGGTCTATCTGATAATTTAAAAGATCTATTGGTCAATTACCAAATTCCTGAGACCTTAGAGGAGATGATGACCCTAGTTGTCCGACTTGACAGACGAGTTAGAGAGAGACGACAAGAACGACAGTTCTGTTCTCAGATGGTGGTCCAGCCAGAGGCCTTTTCCAGGGACAACACTGAGGTCTCCACCGAGGAACCCATGCAGGTTGGCATGACCCGGGGTAATCTTCGTCGCAGACGCGGAGAGTGCTTCTACTGTGGAGATCCTGGCCATTGGATCAACAAGTGTCCTAAGAGGGACCTCTCTGACAAGTCTTCTAAGGCAAGACAACCTAAAGACCAGGTACACCCTGATTTTTCCAAAGGTAAGCTTTTGGTACCCATAACAATTTCTCTGGGGGTTAATAAGTGGCCGGGTAAGGCCTTTATTGACTCCAGTTCAGCGGCCAGCTTTATTGACTTTGAGTTTGCTTGTAAATTGGGTATTCCAATGTTTGCTTTACCTACACCTATCCATGTCATGGCTATTGATGCTACTCCCCTGATTGGTGGTACGGTGAGGTCATGTACCTCTGAAATTTCTCTGTCCGTGGGTGTGTGCCACTCTGAGAGATGTTCTCTTCTAGTCCTGGAGAACCTACCGGTTGAGGTGGTACTAGGGTTGCCTTGGCTCCGTTTACATAACCCCACAATTGATTGGTCCAAAGGAGAGTTGGTGAAATGGGGACCTAATTGCGACTCATGCTTGTCCGTGGTCCAGGCTGGGGTTTCAGTAAGGTCTAATACATTACCCTCTGTTATTAAGGAATATTCTGATGTGTTCTCGTCCCTTACTCCAGAGGTTCTACCCCCCCATAGACCTTATGATTGCGCCATAGAGCTAATTGAGGGTGCCGAATTTCCTAAAGGTCGAATTTATAATCTTTCAGGGCCCGAACGCAAGGCTATGGAAGATTATATTAAGGAGAGCCTTGCTAAAGGGCATATTAGACCTTCAGTCTCTCCTATGGGAGCAGGGTTTTTCTTTGTTAAAAAGAAGGATGGTGGTCTTAGGCCTTGTATTGATTACCGGAGATTAAATAAAATCACTGTCCAAAATAGATACTCTCTCCCATTGATTCCGGATTTATTTAACCAGGTTTTGGGGGCAACCTGGTTTTCCAAGATTGACCTGAAAGGGGCATACAATCTAATCCGAATCAAGGAGGGAGACGAATGGAAGACAGCGTTCAATACTCCGATAGGACACTTTGAATATCAGGTGATGCCTTTTGGACTCAGCAATGCCCCAGCTGTGTTCCAAAACTTAATGAACGATATTCTTAGGGAGTTCTTAGGTAAATTTATTATTGTCTATCTTGACGACATTTTGATATCTCTCCTGATTTCGAATCTCATGTGTCCCATGTCAAACAAGTATTAGAGGTGTTGAGAGAGAACCAGCTATCCGCTAAGCAAGAGAAATGTGTCTTTGGTGTACAGGAGATACTGTTTCTAGGGCATGTTTTGACTCCTCACGCCTTTAAGATGGATCCTGGTAAGGTTTTAGCAATTAAGGAATGGGTAAGGCCTTCATCCTTAAAGGCTTTACAACGGTTTTTGGGTTTCGCTAATTACTACCGTAAATTTATCATGAATTTTTCTGTAATTGCTAAGCCATTGACCGACCTTACTAAGAAAGGGGCGGATTTGGAGAATTGGTCTACCAAGGCCATTTCTTCATTTGAAACATTAAAAAAGGCATTTAGTAGCGCTCCCATTCTGATCCAGCCTGATCAGGAGAGACCCTTTATTGTGGAGGTGGATGCGTCCGAGGACGGTGCAGGAGCAGTCCTTTCACAAGGTCCTGCTAGCCTCACTAACCTGAGACCGTGTGCCTTCTTCTCTAGGAAATTCTCTACCACGGAGAGAAACTACGACATAGGGAATAGGGAGCTGTTGGCCATTAAATGGGCATTTGAGGAGTGGAGGCATTTTTTGGAGGGGGCAAGGCATCGAGTAACTGTTGTCACTGACCATAAAAACCTAATGTTTCTAGAGTCCACTAAGAGGTTGAATCCCCGACAAGCCCGATGGGCTCTGTTTTTTACCCGTTTTGATTTCTCCATTACGTTCAGGCCGGGAAGTAAAAATGTGAAGGCAGACGCATTATCTCGGAGCTTCCATGCTTTTCAACCCACTGAGACGCCGCCTGAATCCATCCTACCAGCAAACATCTTCTTAGAGGCTCTAACCCAGAATATCTCAGCTCGCATTAAGGCTGAACAACATCTGGCACCGGCATCCACCCCAACAGATAAGTTGTTTGTTCCCTTACAATTTCGTCTCCAGCTGTTGGGTGAGTGTCACGATTCTGCCTTTTGTGGACATCCGGGTATTGAGGGCACTAAGGATCTAGTTTCTAGATCTTATTGCTGGCCCACTCTGACCAGGGATGTCAAGTCCTACGTGTCAGCCTGTGAGGTTTGTGCCAGGTCTAAGACACCTAGGACTCGACCTGCTGGTAACCTACGACCCCTACCCATTCCCAGTAGACCCTGGTCCCATATCTCGATGGACTTTATAACTGATCTACCGCTGGCGGAGGGTAAGACTGTGGTTTGGGTAGTGGTCGATAGGTTTAGCAAGATGGTTCATTTCATTCCCCTGTCTAAACTTCCGAATGCTAAAACCCTGGCGTCTATTTTTGTGAGAGAGATTGTTCGTTTACATGGCATCCCGGAAAATATTGTTTCGGACAGGGGTGTGCAGTTTGTGTCCAAATTCTGGAGGGCCTTCTGTCAAAGATGTAAAATTTCGTTGTCTTTTTCTTCCGCCTACCATCCTGAGAGTAATGGGCAGACTGAACGCCTTAATCAGTCTGTGGAACAATTCCTGAGGTTGTATGTTGCTGATGACCAGCAATTATGGGTCAAATTCCTTCCGTTGGCTGAATTTGCTCTGAATAACCGTGTCAATTCTTCTGCTGGGGTCTCCCCTTTCTTTTGTAACCATGGCTTTCATCCCCGTTTTCATTCTGGGTCGTCCGTCTCCTCCTCTAACCCTGAAGCTGATAAACTCTCCTCCGAACTGTGCACAGTTTGGGCCCGGGTTCAATCGAACCTAGAAAAGGCTCAAAGTTCTCAAAAACTCAAGGCCGATAGGAAACGTTCAAGGGGGGTGAACTTTCAGGTTGGGGATAAAGTATGGTTGTCCTCCAAGAATCTATCTCTCAAGGTAGCTTCTAGAAAATTTGCTCCTCGTTTTATTGGACCATATAAGATCACGGAGGTGATTAACCCGGTATCATTTAGGTTGGAGCTGCCCGAGTCATTCCACATT
This sequence comes from Bufo bufo, assembly GCF_905171765.1. Taxonomy (NCBI): domain Eukaryota; kingdom Metazoa; phylum Chordata; class Amphibia; order Anura; family Bufonidae; genus Bufo; species Bufo bufo. Next base: position 55,879,230 of record NC_053397.1, read on the forward strand.
CATAATGTGTTCCATAAATCTCTGCTTAAAAAATATTTTGAACCGGTAGTACCATCAAAAGCCTCGCCTCCGCCGGTTCTTGTTAATGATGCTGTTGAGTATGTGGTGTCTAAAATAGTGGATGTCAGGAAGGTGCGTAATTCCTTGCAGTACCTGATTCACTGGAAGGGGTATGGACCTGAAGAGAGATCTTGGGTACCTGCCAGGGAGGTTCATGCTCCTAGACTTGTTCGTAAATTTCATTTAGAACACCCTGAAAAGCCATCGCCTGAAGTCTTGGGTCCGGTGGCCCCTCGTAAAAGGGGGGGGTACTGTCACGGGGTTCCGAAGGTGCACTCGGTCCCCCATTGCCCGCAGAACTGTTGCTTAGCTTTTGGAATGAGGTTCTGTGTTTGACCTCATTCCCAGGGCAGCTTTACTAGCTGGGTGGCTCCCTGCTCCTAGTCTGCCTTGAGCGCCGAGCTGATCACTCGGTGCTCGACTGGTTGGTCTGTCGGTCATGTGACGCTGGCCATGTCACATGACCCTCACTCCCCACTATAAATACAGGCAGCATGCTGGCTACAGGTTGCCTGTTAATTTCTAGGTTCCTGGCTATTTGTTGGACTACTGAATATTTACATGATCCTGTTCCCTGACGATCCTCTGCCTGCTCCTCCTGTACTGCGCATACATCCTGGTATTGTGACCTCGGCTCCCACCTGACTACTCTCTTAGGACTCCTCTTGTACTTCGCTACTCTCCTGGTATTTGACCCCGGCTTCTTCTGACCATTCTTTGCTTAATCCGTTGTACTGCGTAGCTCTCTTGGTTCTGACCCGGTCCGTTCATGTTCCGTATTTTGTCTTGTCTGTCTTCCCTGCACATATCCTAAGTTAGGGACTGCGGTCCAGTTGTCCCCTGTCATCAGGACTCGTGAGGCAAGTAGGCAGGGCCAGGGGTGAGGGTGGAGCGCAGTGGTCACTACCCTTCCCCCTGTGTGTGTGTGGACGTGACCGTTACAGGCAAGTAGTAGTACTGAGACCAATACTTGTTCCATTAAGTTGCTTTGGACATTGTAAAATATACGTCTGAAGAGATGGAAAATGTGACCATGTGCCATTGGAAATGTTTAGTGTAATATCCTTGGCCAATCTAAATGGTTGGTCTTATGACTAAGGCTGGCCATACGTTGTAGATAGCCAAAAGCTTGTATGACTGTCAGCTCTTCCTCCCATACACAGGCATGTGTTCTCAATAGGCAGTGAGGAATAAAAGCTCATCTACACTGTGCCAATGAGCAACTATCAGGAAGGAAGTGTTCCTTCTTGAAAACTGCCCGCTCGTCAGTGGAGGTGAAGTGCTGCATTACATGCACCTCTACTGTAGGAGGAAGGGCGATGGCTACTGCTGTCGCTTGTCCTCATACAGATTCATTGTGTCAGGGCATCAGAGTATACAGTCCAATGAATGATGATGGAGGCAGCATGTCCGGTACAAAAATCCCTTTATTGGGAACCGCTCAGGTGAACAAACGTGTACAGAGGTTGTTACGTTTCGGCTACCACATAGCCTTTATCAAACACCACATGTGTGATAAAGGCTATGTTGTAGCTGAAACGTAACAACCTCTGTACACGTTTGTTCACCTGAGCGGTTCCCAATAAAGGGATTTTTGTACCGGACATGCTGCCTCCATCATCTTTCATTGGACTGTATACATAGGAGCCTTTATGGATCTGGGGCTCCAGGCAGGCTGCTGCATTCCGGATGACCACAAGATCTGGTGAGTGCGACTCCACATTACTATTGAGCAGCAGAGTAGTCTTCACACAACACAATCTGCTGTCCGGAAAAGATGACTGAGGCAACTATATGAAGGATCATTTCACCGGATGAATGAGCTTTTTCGCTCATTCATTGGGTGGCACATTTACATGGGCAGATCATTGGGAATGAGCTGTCACGATGGGGAGTGGGGGAAACCCCCCCACCGTGCGGTGTCAAAGGGAAAAAGGGGATCAGCCTGGCCAAAAGGAGTAATAAGGGAGCAGGTCACCTCCTACTGCGTCCCTAATCCTCTCCCTGACTCCTCACTGTATGAGTGGACCCCGATGGACTCATACTCAGGATACCTAGAAACCCTAAGTTGCCCTGGTAATCCCTCACTTAGGAGCAGGGGAGAGACAACCTGTTCATCCCAGTAATGGAGGAACAGGAGTCTCTATCTGAGGCCAGGCTGCAAGGAGAGGGGAACACATGCATCTATAGAGATGGCAGGTAAGCGAGACCAGTAACACACCTGCCACAGACACACTGACTGGAACCCGTGCACAAGTGCTGGTGTCCACACAAACATTAAGGACACAGCACACACCACAAACCACACAGGGACCCAGGACATCCATAGCTGCAATAAACATAAGACACCATAAAAACATCTTCTATCTTCTATGACCACAAGGGTGGCCCTCACTGGACAGATGGCATATGAAGACCAGGAGGATAACTCCAGCATACACCATAGCTGGAGTACCCCTCAGCTTCAGGCATCCAGCAGAGGCTAAATAGCCCAAGCAGCCACACCCACACACACATAAACCCGGTGTTAAAACACTAGGAAGGGAGTTAACCCTTCCAACACCAGACAAGGGGAGGAAGCCACTTAAAGGGGAAGTGCACACACAAACATAGGAAAGCTACATGTTGCCGCAGGCAATAACATGCGTGGCAACCATGTCACAGCAATCACCCAGAAGGCCGAGACACTGCCACCGCATGCACACACCACCGCGGGCAACTGCAAGTGTAGCAACAGTGTCACAGCGCACACCATAGGCTGTGACATGAGCATGGGCAGTCCCCGATAATCTGCCTGACAAATGGTCAGTGTAAACCCGCCAAAAACTTCTATCCGACACCTCTGCAGCTTATCTCTATAAGAACAAATGGACCATGCTGAAAGGTAACTGCTGATCCTTCAAGTCAGGACCTTATGCACATTAGGTGGTTGTCTGGTCCTGCCAAAATCACCAACTATGCATGATAGGGTGTAAAATATTCCAACACATTTTTCTTTTCTAAGTGAAACATGTTCCTAACTTTTATGAAAAAAAGAGTTATAAACAGCTCATGTACTACTACTACTACTACTACTACTACTACTACTACTACTACTAGTACTACTACTACTACTACTACTAATAATAATAATAATAATAATAATAATAATAATAATAATAATAATATCATGAATTCTTAACTTTTATGGAATTCTTTTTGCTTGGATTCCTTCTCCATTTATTTTTAAATTAATGGATCTATTCATGTTAGTATCCTATATATGTGAACCTATTGCTTATACAGTTGTTCATGAAGAAAATAACAGGATTTCATGGTGTGAGGACATCCTGTGAATTGTTTTGTGTATATGTTTATTCTTTATCTTCCATAGTGGACATCACTTCCAATTTTCATTGCCCAATTGTGAATGGTGGATCCTGTGTTATTTATTTAGAGGTGATATCTTCCTTTGTAACCCTGCCTGTGATGATAATTGAATAACTGTTGAAAATTGATCTGTACAGACCAAAAGGTGGCACCTATTATTAGACTACAGTGTCACTGCATATAATGTCATTTTATAATACTGTTGAGGGGGGGTCCTGAGAATAAAATATTTTAGTCCTCCTAGGCAGTCCCCTTCTGAGTTTGGGCCCCAAAGCAGCCACTTTCCCTGCTTCCCCTATAGCTAAGCCCCTGGAATGAACTAGGCATTTTGCCAAGCCATATGCACATGTTAACGTGTTAATGGGTCAAATAAGAAGATGTCCTAAGTCTGACTTATTCCTATGTCCAACTTTGTAGTTAAGGAGGAAACAGAGACCCCAGGCCAGTATTGTTTATATTTTCCATTCATTTCCTTCATTCTTTGGTTCTTTCCAATCTTAATTCTGTTATATTCTCTGAATCAGTAACTTGTGCACAAAATGCCCTTTTAATGAAAACTTTTTTCTTTTTTTTTTTACAAAATGAACAGAACAGGGATTTGGTTTGTTTTCCATGTCCAGGTTCAGTGCCTGAAAGAAAAGAAAGCATTCCCCATGATTATATTACCCAGGATACATGGAGATCTTCTAACTACTGACTCTAATACTGTCCATAATCCACTGGATTGTTGGTAGAGAGCACAGGTTTGATCTGTGACCTCAATGGCCATGCCAGATATTGAACTTCCTTTCTAGAGAACAGCAGTTGGTAGTGAACGCTTTCCATGGCTATATATCAAGTCAGCATGCCCACTGTGCAGAAATACAGAGTTTCCCCCTGCTCTGAGTATGAAAAAAAGACTACGTAACATGCTAGCTTTTCAATAGAAGTTTTAGAGCAGTGTTTTTAAGGATTAATAAAAGTGTTTTGTACTATACCTTTTCAAAGCAAATTATGTCAACAAAGACTATTAGGATCTCTTATTCCCCACTTTTTACATGTACTGTATACTTATACTTTATCCATACCATGTATACATACAGGATCCCATTGTTTCTTTATTGGGTCAGCATATGCCATGTGTGCCATGTAACATATTTGTGTAATTTATTAGAGACACCTTTTTCTTGGCATAGAAAATGGCTTTATTCTGTTGTTAAAGGGAATGTTTCATCAAGAACCTATTTCTTAAATCCTGTTTTTATGTCAAACACATTTTTAAAGATTCTTTGATGATGTTATTTTACATATTCCATGTCAATATTTATACCTAAACAGAAAACATATAATCCCATAAAAGTCAATAGGGTCCTCTCCAACCAAGTATCTATGGACCATGTGGCTGCCATAAAGAAATTCTTTAAATGCTTTTTAAATCCTGTTAAGAACAGCTCTGGTAAGATGGCCACCCCCATAATCATGTTCAGGAAATAGAATGAAGAAATATGCAATCAAAAAATAAAAAAAAGATTATAAAAAGGGATGTGTGCTGCTATCTGGTTTAACTTGCAGATAAACATTTTGGTGACACATTTCCTGTAAGCTAAAAGTGTATAGGGAATATGGTGGTTTTTTTTTGCAATGGAAGTCAGAATTGACGTGAAGTACACTGTGCTAATATATGCATGCATTTTTTTACATAAAGTATTTTCAAATTTCCATAAAAAATTACCCATTTCACCTAGTTACACCACAAACAGCTTGTTTTACCTTTATAACTAATCAATCATGCAGATTTTAAAAGGAAATTCAATGGGAGTCTGACCTCTGAGAATTTAATTGCTGCCAAAAAAGGGGAGCCCCAAATCCTCATTCTTAGCTCATGACCTGGATGAACATGTTCACTATGAAATATGGCATTGGTAACTGGTTTTCTATTGGTCTCAAAGAAGAGGGACCATGCATGTTCTTCAGCTAAGAATGGACCCCTCGTTCTCAACAACAGTGGACGTCTATATATATATATATTTATTTATTTGAAATGTATGCATTTAGGAAGACAGAAGTTCAGAAAAAATTTAACAGAATATTTTATAAATATTCAAATAAATGACAAAATTCTGAAATAGTAAAATCATAAATAATATTACTTCACAAATCAATCAATAAATAAAGCAATAAATAATAATAAAATAAAAAAATAAAAAAAGAATTAAAAAAAATGCAATTAATAATAAATTTGTAAATAAATAAGTAAAATAAAAAATAAAAGTTATTATTATTAATAATAACAATATAATCTCTCACTAATTTCGGGAAACTGCATCAGGGAGGAGCATGGGAGCTCCCTCTGGGATGAAGGTGTGTGATCCTATGCATGGCGGCGTCTGTCCGCTGGCGGGAGCCTTAATCCGGAGTTTTAACCCGGAGGCTCTCGGGTAGGGAGCGGTGTCCGCAAACCCCCCCTAAGCTAGCTGACTGAAGCTTGGCGACAGCAGAAACAACGTTGGTAGCGAGAGGAGGCTGTTTAAATGCAGAGGTGGACACTTAGAACATTAAAAAGAAGTGCTGTTGCAGAGAGATATCGATGCGGTCCCTTTCTGAAGCAAGTGATGGTGGAGCGTTGAGCTGCTGGATTGGTCATCCTGTGCTGTGGAGGATCAAAAGTATCTGCTCCCTGGAAGAGCGTTGGAGGCCCGGGTGGGCGAGTGCCAAGACGAAAGAGACGTCTACCCCCGTTCGTCGTTACAAGCTGGCTGCCTGCTGGAGACAACCGGGAGTAGGAATTCACGACTTTTCCTGAAGGAAGCATGTGAGAAACTGATGGTTATAAGATAGTAATATTGATCTCACTCCACCACACTTCACTATTATAATCCGTAAATTATAAGACTAGTTGGCTAGTGTCTCTCTCGCGCTATTCATTAAATGGTCTGGAGTGAAGTGGACTGATTGAGATGAACTACATTTTGGCCATCTTTTGATGGAATAGTTCTGTCTTAATGAGAACTCCCCTTTTTTAACCTCTATAATTATGGCTTACAGATTTTAGAGACTTTCTTCAGAAATTATATAGATGATATAGAAACAAGTACCTGTGATTTAAGGCTGCGATATATGAATTGTTTGTACTCTCCCCTTTTCTGTTGTGATGGACCCTATTCATTAGATGGTCGGGGGTGAATTAGACTGACAGAGATGAACTGCATGCTGGCCATCCTTTGATGGAGTAGCAATGTCTTATTGATAACCCCCCTTCTAACCTTTATAATCATGATATGAGAATTTTGGGAAGTGCTGTGGGCTTTAATTGTGAAGACTGATAACTCTTGATTTGCTGTGTCTCCCTTCCTTTTCGTTTTCCCCATGTACCTTCTCTTTTTCTAATTTTCATTCCTTACCAGAGATTTTATCAGTCTGTTGTATTTTGTCTGGAGGGTGGTTTGGCTGCCCTTGCGGTCTCATTGGCTTTAATAGGCCTGTTGACCCTGGGGGCAGGGGGAAAATAGAAATTAGGGTTTATAATTGTGGCATGAACTTCACCCTGCTATTATATCCTCTCTTAAACGAGGTATGAATATGGCAATTGGAGCTTTATAACTTTTAAAAGTACTGTAAAGTGTATATATTGTAGAAGGCGCAAGGGGCCATCATTGACGGAAGGTATGTGTCACCGAGATTCCTGGCCTCAGTGAGGTAAGAGCCGGTATTTCGGGTGACACTGTTTGCTGTTAGTATGGCTGTAAAGCCGATACGGGCCGGCTCTTACTAGAGTAGCCAAAGTGCTGGGTGGATGGCTCCTCCCAACGTTCCAGACCGGGTTTTACTGCCTATATTAAACCCGGCCAGCAGTCTCAGCTGGGTGTGGTTTTCTCCTCTCAGACAGTGGAGCACTGTCAGTCTCTGTGTGTTGGGAACGGAGAACTTTCCTGAGCGAAATAAGCCACAGCCTGCTGGGAAACAGGCCCTAAAGCCTGCTGTGGACTGTGGGTGGAAAAACTGCTGACCAGGTGAAGGCTTTTGTTCTGTGAATTTTTTATGGTGTGAACAAACACCAAGACTGCAAACCGTTACTTTTGTTTTCTTATGTGTGAATAAAACACTGAACTGTTTAAGTTAGAGTCTTGTGGTTGCTTCTGTACTGCGTCCGCTAGCCTGTCTACCAGAGCAAATCCCAACAATTGGTGGAGGATGTGGGCAAACGCAGTGAGGCAGGCCTGAAGGCCGAAAAGTTTTTGTTTTCCCGGTGCACAAGTGCATGTCCTATATTAGCCGACAAGGTTGCGACCCGTGTCCCTGACAAAGTGGAGGCGGTTGTGAAAGCCCTCGTGGAGGCTAACTTGCAGCAGCGGGAGCTAAACAAGCAGCAGCAGGAAACTAACCAGCTGCTATTACAACAAGTGATGGCGTTGCAAGCGGCTGACTACCCGACTGTAAAAGGTGAGATCCTGGCAAGACTGGGGGTGAATGTATTGGTCTGGCCCAGCGGGTGCATCAGTGGAATTTAACCCGGCTGAACCCACCAGACCACAATATTATAACCTGCTACAAAACCGTTGCAAAAATGGTTCTGCAGACTGACATACTGACTCCCACTGCTATGCTGGACCGTCTGTTGGCGGATGTGTCCTGGAGGGCTTTGCCATACCCTCTCCAGCACTGGATTGGCCAGGTGTCTCCTGGTAACGCTTTAGAGATGGTCGATCTGGTGGCGGCACTACGAGGCCACCAGAAATCTGCAGGGGGGTTCTTTTGGAAGGGGGCCAGTCAAATCCCGGAAATCTCCACCCCAGACCCCGGTGGCTGGTGCCAGCCAAACCCGCCCGAACATACCCCCTGCAGACCCAGCCCCAATGGTCTGCTGGCGGTGTCACGAGCTGGGACACATAAGGGCCGACTGTCCCCATCGGGTGAACCCATGGATACCAACTATGGCTAAAGCCACTCATTGTATGCCAGGAAGCTATGTGCCGCAGGAAGACTCCGAGAGTAAGACAATAGCCCACCTGTGCCAGGTAGAAAGTGGGGGACACTCTGCGGTGGCATCTGCTGGATTCAGGTAGCCGAGTATACTTGGCCGAAATGTTGGCGTTGTGTGCATTCATGGAGACTTAAAGCACTATCCCACCGCCCTAGTCTCTCTATCAACAGTGGCCGACAGGTGGACTCATGAGGTGGCCGTCCGCCACAAAATTACAATATAAACGAATAATTGTGAGAGACTTCCCCAGCACTATGGCCGGATACGAAAGGTACTAATGCCCGTGAGACAGATGTAACCCTAGCAGAGTGGCCCGCTCAGGGGGAGACCATAAACCCTGGGAATCTAAGTCCTAAGGGCCAGTGGTAGGGGTGACCGCCACTTCGTGGAAGAGGGGGAGACAACCCCTCTAAGTTGTAATGGTGGGATACATGAGACTTGCACTGGGTCCTGAGCTGGCAGACCTTAATGTTTCCGGGGATAATTTTGGTACTGCACAACACTGGGACCCAACCCTATCCCGGGCCTGGGAAAATGTATTAATAATAGATGGGGAACCACAACAACCTGGGGCAGAGTCGGTGTTTCCCCGTTTTGTGGTTCATCAAGATATTTTGTATCGGGTAAACCAGCTGCAAGGTGAATCCATTGAATAGTTGGTGGTGCCCCAGGCTTATCGCATACTCATGTTTAGAGTTAGCCCACCAGCATGTTCTCGGGGGTCATCTTGGAAATGCCGAAAACCCAGGACCGATACTACAACGTTTTTACTGGCCCGGTTGTTCAGAGAGGTAGAAGAATATTGTAAGTCTTGCCCAACCTGCCTGATAACTAACCCCCAGACACATTTCCGTAGTCCCCTGGTACCCCTCCCGATTATGGAGGTCCTGTTAGAGTGAATCGCTTTAGATCTTGTAGCCCGTACCGAAGTCCGCAAGAGGGCACCAACACATCTTGGTCGTCCTTGACTACGCCACTCGGTACCCAGACATGATGCCACTGCATCATACATCAGCCAAACTCATAGCTAAGAAGTTAATGGAAATGTTTCTCGAGTGGGTCTGCCTAAGGAGGTTCTGACTGACCAAGGGACCCCATTTATGTCCAAGGTCATGTCACGGATGGTGTACAGGAAACAAGACAATGCAATATATTCAATGACTCACTGGATCCACAACTAAGGAACAAAAGGGAGACCCCTGCATGAGACCTGCCACTCTCCCTGACTGCTCAGCCTATGCGAACACTCCTGCGGTGTTGCTATCAGTGTGTGAAGAGTGGGAGAAGAGGGTTGCATTGACAATCCAACACAATGGGAAGCACATTGAACACATTTTATAAGTGGTCAGAAACTTGTAAATAACTCATGAAAGAATAAAGTTACGTTAAAACCAAGCACACCATTGTTTTTCTTGTGAAATTCCCAATAAGTTTGATGTGACACATGACCCTCTTCCTTCAGTTGGATTCAAAATGGCCGACTTCAAAATGGCCGCCATGGTCACCACCCTCTTGAAAAGTTTCCCCCCTCACATATACTAATGTGCCACAAACAGGAAGTTAATATCACCAACCATTCCCATTTTATTAAGGTGTATCTATATAAATGGCCCACCCTGTAGATTTACTGATGTGAAAAAAGAACTTCGTTTAAAGGGGGTGCAATATTCTATGATATTTCCTGCTAAATTAAGGGTGGAGTGGAAAGGGAGAACATGTTTTTTTTAATCTTCTCAAGAGGCCAGAGAGTGGATGGGGGGAAATATATCTTGAGCTAATGGTTGCACTGAATTAGTTATGCTAAGTCAAGAGAGCCAGGGGCTGTTTCAGCCTTATGGGTCAAATGGTAGGGGAGGTGGGTGGGGGTGGGTAAGGGACAGTCTCCTCCTCCTCCTTTCGTTTTTATTTTATTCTCCTTTACTCCCCCCCCCCCCCCCCTGGATCCGTCTATGGTATTCCCCAGGATGAGCAAGTTACATCCTTGACGTATTTATTTTTATTTAATTTTTTCTTCTTCGGGTTGGTATATCTTGCTATGAGAGTATTTATTCCATTAGTTATTTATTGATAGATGCATATAGTGTCATGGAATATTAGGGGTTTAGGAACAGGGGTTAAAAGAATCACAGTTTTTAACTAATAAACAGTTGCCAGCAATTATTTGTCTTCAAGAGACGCATCTGATTAAAGAAAACTGTAAAGTCCTGGAGAAACCGTGGTACAACAAGCCTTTCACTCGGTGTTCTCTCACTTATTCCAAAGGAGTCAGTATCTTGATTCATAGGGATATTAAAATTACAGTAAAAGGGCTGTTAACGGATAGGGAGGGGCGTTTTGGGTTTTTGGATTGCATTATTAACCACTTCCCGCCACGCTAACGCCGAAAGGCGTCATTTCTGCGGCGCTCCCAGGTCACACTAACGCCAATAGGCGTCATCTCGCGTGAGCCGAGATTTCCTGTGAACGCGCGCACACAGGCGCGCGCGCTCACAGGAACGGAAGGTAAGAGAGTTGATCTCCAGCCTGCCAGCGGCGATCGTTCGCTGGCAGGCTGGAGATGTGTTTTTTTTTAACCCCTAACAGGGATATTAGACGCTGTTTTGATAAACAGCGTCTAATATACCTGCTACCTGGTCCTCTGGTGGTCCCTTTGTTTGGATCGACCACCAGAGGACACAGGTAGCGCTCAGTAAAGTAGCACCAAGCACCACTACACTACACTACACCCCCCCCCCGTCACTTATTAACCCCTTATTAGCCCCTGATCACCCCATATAGACTCCCTGATTACCCCCCTGTCATTGATTACCCCCCTGTCATTGATTACCCCCCTGTAAAGCTCCATTCAGACTCCGGCATGATTTTTACGGATCCACTGATAGATGGATCGGATCCGCAAAACGCATCCGGACGTCTGAATGAAGCCTTACAGGGGCGTGATCAATGACTGTGGTGATCACCCCATATAGACTCCCTGATCACCCCCCTGTCATTGATTACACCCCTGTCATTGATCACCCCCCTGTAAAGCTCCATTCAGACGTCCGCATGATTTTTACGGATGCACTGATAGATGGATCCGATCCGCAAAACGCATCCGGACGTCTGAATGAAGCCTTACAGGGGCATGATCAATGAATGTGGTGATCACCCCATATAGACTCCCTGATCACCCCCCCTGTAAAGCTCCTATTCAGATGTCCGCATGATTTTTACGGATGCACTGATAGATGGATCGGATCTCTGCAAAACGCATCCGGACGTCTGAATGAAGCCTTACAGGGGCATGATCAAGTGACTTGTGGTGATTACCCCCCTGTAAAGCTCCATTCAGACGTCCGCATGATTTTTACGGATGCACTGATAGATGGATCGGATCCGCAAAAACGCATCCGGACGTCTGAATGGAAGCCTTACAGGGGCGGTGATCAATGAATGTGGTGATCACTCCATATAGACTCCCTGATCACTCCCCATGTCATTGATTACCCCCTGTCATTGATTACCCCCCTGTAAAGCTCCGTCAGACGTCCGCATGATTTTTATAACGGATCCACTGATAGATGGATCGGATCCGCAAAACGCATCCGGACGTCTGAATGAAGCCTTACAGGGGCATGATCAATGACTGTGGTGATCACACCATATAGACTCCCTGATCACCCCCCTGTCATTGATTACCCCCCTGTAAAGCTCCATTCAGATGTCCGCATGATTTTTACGGATGCACTGATAGATGGATCGGATCCGCAAAACGCATCCGGACGTCTGAATGAAGCCTTACAGGGGCATGATCAATGACTGTGGTGATTACCCCCCTGTAAAGCTCCATTCAGATGTCCGCATGATTTTTACGGATGCACTGATAGATGGATCGGATCCGCAAAACGCATCCGGACGTCTGAATGAAGCCTTACAGGGGCGTGATCAATGACTGTGGTGATCACTCCATATAGACTCCCTGATCACCCCCCTGTCATTGATTACCCCCCTGTCATTGATTACCCCCCTGTAAAGCTCCATTCAGACGTCCGCATGATTTTTACGGATCCACTGATAGATGGATCGGATCCGCAAAAAGCATCCGGACGTCTGAATGAAGCCTTACAGGGGCATGATCAATGACTGTGGTGATCACACCATATAGACTCCCTGATCACCCCCCTGTCATTGATTACCCCCCTGTAAAGCTCCATTCAGATGTCCGCATGATTTTTACGGATGCACTGATAGATGGATCGGATCCGCAAAACGCATCCGGACGTCTGAATGAAGCCTTACAGGGGCATGATCAATGACTGTGGTGATTACCCCCCTGTAAAGCTCCATTCAGATGTCCGCATGATTTTTACGGATGCACTGATAGATGGATCGGATCCGCAAAACGCATACGGACGTCTGAATGAAGCCTTACAGGGGCGTGATCAATGACTGTGGTGATCACCCCATATAGACTCCCTGATCACCCCCCTGTCATTGATCACCCCCCCTGTCATTGATCACCCCCCTGTCATTGATCACCCCCCTGTCATTGATCACCCCCCCTGTCATTGATCACCCTCTGTAAGGCTCCATTCAGACATTTTTTTGGCCCAAGTTAGCGGAATTATTATTATTTTTTTCTTACAAAGTCTCATATTCCACTAACTTGTGTCAAAAAATAAAATCTCACATGAACTCACCATACCCCTCACGGAAACCAAATGCGTAAAATTTTTTAGACATTTATATTCCAGACTTCTTCTCACGCTTTAGGGCCCCTAGAATGCCAGGGCAGTATAAATACCCCACATGTGACCCCATTTCGGAAAGAAGACACCCCCAGGTATTCCGTGAGGGGCATATTGAGTCCATGAAAGATTGAAATTTTTGTCCCAAGTTAGCGGAACGGGAGACTTTGTGAGAAAAAAATTAAAAATATCAATTTCCGCTAACTTGTGCCAAAAAAAAAAAATTTCTATGAACTCGCCATGCCCCTCATTGAATACCTTGGGGTGTCTTCTTTCCAAAATGGGGTCACATGTGGGGTATTTATACTGCCCTGGCATTCTAGGGGCCCCAAAGCGTGAGAAGAAGTCTGGTATCCAAATGTCTAAAAATGCCCTCCTAAAAGGAATTTGGGCACCTTTGCGCATCTAGGCTGCAAAAAAGTGTCACACATCTGGTATCGCCGTACTCAGGAGAAGTTGGGGAATGTGTTTTGGGGTGTCATTTTACATATACCCATGCTGGGTGAGAGAAATATCTTGGTCAAATGCCAACTTTGTATAAAAAAATGGGAAAAGTTGTCTTTTGCCAAGATATTTCTCTCACCCAGCATGGGTATATGTAAAATGACACCCCAAAACACATTCCCCAACTTCTCCTGAATACGGCGATACCACATGTGTGACACTTTTTTGCAGCCTAGGTGGGCAAAGGGGCCCACATTCCAAAGAGCACCTTTAGGATTTCACAGGTCATTTACCTACTTACCACACATTAGGGCCCCTGGAAAATGCCAGGGCAGTATAACTACCCCACAAGTGACCCCATTTTGGAAAGAAGACACCCCAAGTATTCCGTGAGGGGCATGGCGAGTTCCTAGAATTTTTTATTTTTTGTCACAAGTTAGTGGAAATTTTTTTTTTTTTTTTTTTTTCATACAAAGTCTCATATTCCACTAACTTGTGACAAAAAATAAAAACTTCCATGAACTCACTATGCCCATCAGCGAATACCTTGGGGTCTCTTCTTTCCAAAATGGGGTCACTTGTGGGGTAGTTATACTGCCCTGGCATTCTAGGGGCCCAAATGTGTGGTAAGGAGTTTGAAATCAAATTCTGTAAAAAATGACCTGTGAAATCCGAAAGGTGCTCTTTGGAATATGGGCCCCTTTGCCCACCTAGGCTGCAAAAACGTGTCACACATCTGGTATCCCCGTACTCAGGAGAAGGTGGGGAATGTGTTTTGGGGTGTCATTTTACATATACCCATGCTGGGTGAGAGAAATATCTTGGCAAAAGACAACTTTTCCCATTTTTTTTATACAAAGTTGGCATTTGACCAAGATATTTATCTATAACTACCCCACAAGTGACCCCATTTTGGAAAGAAGAGACCCCAAGGTATTCGCTGATGGGCATAGTGAGTTCATGGAAGTTTTTATTTTTTGTCACAAGTTAGTGGAATATGAGACTTTGTATGAAAAAAAAAAAAAATCATCATTTTCCACTAACTTGTGACAAAAAATAAAAAATTCTAGGAACTTGCCATGCCCCTCACGGAATACCTTGGGGTGTCTTCTTTCCAAAATGGGGTCACTTGTGGGGTAGTTATACTGCCCTGGCATTCTAGGGGCCCGAATGTGTGGTAAGGAGTTTGAAATCAAATTCTGTAACAAATGACCTGTGAAATCCGAAAGGTGCTCTTTGGAATATGGGCCCCTTTGCCCACCTAGGCTGCAAAAAAGTGTCACACATCTGGTATTGCCGTACTCAGGAGAAGGTGGGGAATGTGTTTTGGGGTGTCATTTTACATATACCCATGCTGGGTGAGAGAAATATCTTGGCAAAAGACAACTTTTCCCATTTTTTTATACAAAGTTGGCATTTGACCAAGATATTTATCCCACCCAGCATGGGTATATGTAAAAAGACACCCCAAAACACATTCCTCAACTTCTCCTGAATACAGAGATACCAGATGTGTGACACTTTTTTGCAGCCTAGGTGGGCAAAGGGGCCCATATTCCAAAGAGCACCTTTCGGATTTCACAGGTCATTTTTTACAGAATTTGATTTCAAACTCCTTACCACACATTTGGGCCCCTAGAATGCCAGGGCAGTATAACTACCCCACAAGTGACCCCATTTTGGAAAGAAGAGACCCCAAGGTATTTCGTGATGGGCATAGAAGTTTTTATTTTTTGTCACAAGTTAGTGGAATATGAGACTTTGTAAGAAAAAAAATAAATAGAAAAAATCATCATTTTCCGCTAACTTGTGACAAAAAATAAAAAGTTCTATGAACTCACTATGCCCATCAGCGAATACCTTAGGGTGTGTACTTTCCGAAATGGGGTCATTTGTGGGGTGTTTGTACTGTCTGGCCATTGTAGAACCTCAGGAAACATGACAGGTGCTCAGAAAGTCAGAGCTGCTTCAAAAAGCGGAAATTCACATTTTTGTACCATAGTTTGTAAACGCTATAACTTTTACCCAAACCATTTTTTTTTTACCCAAACATTTTTTTTTTATCAAAGACATGTAGAACTATAAATTTAGAGCAAAATTTCTATATGGATCTCGTTTTTTTTTGCAAAATTTTACAACTGAAAGTGAAAAATGTCATTTTTTTGCAAAAAAATCGTTAAATTTCGATTAATAACAAAAAAAGTAAAAATGTCAGCAGCAATGAAATACCACCAAATGAAAGCTCTATTAGTGAGAAGAAAAGGAGGTAAAATTCATTTGGGTGGTAAGTTGCATGACCGAGCAATAAACGGTGAAAGTAGTGTAGTGCCGATTTGTAAAAAAGGGCCTGGTCTTTAGGGGGGTATAAACCTGTGGTCCTTAAGTGGTTAATAATAAAGCTTGGGTAATTGCGAGTGTATATATTCCACCACCTTTTACAACTGAGGTATTGATGAAACTACACAAATTTTCCACAAATAGGAGGGACAGGGCACTATAACCCCATTGCAAATTAACTCTAGATTTATAAATATATTATTATATAAAAATATTATTCACGAACTTGATTGGGTAGATATATGGAGGTTATTAAATCCTAGTGTTAGAAAATTTTCTTGCTTTTCCAAAAGAAATAAAGTACTTTCACGAATTGATATGGCACTAGTGAATAGAAAGGCCTTGCATGATTGTTTCTGATCACTGTCCACTTATGGTTAATATTAGAGGAGATAAGATAGTTAGAGGAGGGGGAGTAAAAATGTATATTGATTGGATAAACACTTTAGAGACACATGAGAAGATTCAAAAGGAAATCTAAAAATTTTTTGAAAAAAATGATGGCACAGCAGGTATAAATATAGTTTGGGAAGCGGGGAAAGCATATATGAGAAGAATATTTATAAAATACACCACTTTATATAGTAGAGCTAACGGGAAACAGATGAAAGAGATCGAACTAGACATTGAGAACTGTGAAAAGGAATATCTGGTGAACCCAATTGAGGCAAACTTTCAAAGATGGGAAATAAAACAACTCTAGTATAAAGATTTGCAGTATTTGCAGGCAGAACAGCAAAAGAAAAAGTACGCTCAAGTATATTATTCTCAGAGACATATACCGGGCAAGTTATTAGCTTCAATCATAACTTTCATAAGTACACAAAGGGATACAAATTTTTCAGCTGGTTAATGAGAATGGTCATAAGAAAATTAAACAAGAAGATAAAGTATAGTTAATAAGGGGGTATTTTTCAGAAATGTATGAAAGCAGGTCCCAAGCTGGACCGGATTAAATGAATGCATTTTTAGATCCAATTGAGATGAAACATTTAACACAGGACCAGAAAAAAGCTTTAGAAGCCCCAATAACAGAGATTGATAATATCCTTAAGACTATCGCTAAAAATAAATCTCCAGGCGATATATATAAAAAGGTTTTAATGCCCAAATTTCTGGAAATGTGGAATGATTCAAAAACTAATAAGATCTTACCAGCATCATTAATTGAGGCATTGATTACCCTGATACTAAAACCTGACAAAAATCCCAGCTTAATTGACTCCTAACGACTCCTAATATGTTTGATAAATACTGATAATAAGTTATTGGCAAAAATATTGGCAAATAGATTAAAAGGAGTGGTGGCTACACTTATACATGAAGACCAGTCAGGGTTTCTGCCTGGAAAATCAACTTCGGATAATATCCGCAGATGTTTTTTAAATATGCAGTGGAAAGCAAGTAATGTAGGGCAAAGATTGGTAGTATCAATTGATTCCTCGAAAGCGTTTGAGACAATAGAATGGCCATACTTGGTAGCTACATTAAAAAAATTGGGGATAGAAGAAGAGTATATATCCTGGATAACACTCCTCTATATGGATGTTAAAGCTAAAATAATAGTAAATGATGAGATACCTGATTCAATCAAAAGACAGAGAAGAGTAAGACAAGGATGCCCCTTATCTCCGTTGCTTTTCACCATCGCGGTAGAACCCCTTGCTTCGCTAATAAGACAAAATAAAAACATTAAGGGGTTCGTATTTGGGAACCATGAAGAAAAAATCTCATACTCAGATGACCTGATGTTATATATAGGGTCACATGACCGTTTGTTACGTATATTTGAAATTTTTGAGAGGTTTTACAAACTAGCTGGATTAAAAATAAATTGGGACAAGTCGGCCTGTATTCCTTTAGATCCACTATGAGACTTTTTACCAGGGCCTCTGGAGATCAAAAAGGCAGGAGAAAATAAAAAATATCTTGGTATCAAAATATCAGTAGACCAATATGATTATATAAACTTAAATTTGACACCTTTAATAAGTAAGGTAAGAGACAAGATTCAGGCATGGAAGAAATTTCCCTTATCAATGGCAGGCAGAATATCTTTGATAAAAATTTGTTTATTACCTATGATCAATTATTTAATATGGAATGCCCCGATAGAGATCCCCAAAAACATTTTTAAAACTCTAGAGAATTTACTCAGTGAACTAATTTGGAGGGCACGCAGGCCCAGAATGAGATTACAATTGCTACAACTCCCAGAAAGTGAAGGAGGATTGTCTGTTCCAGATCTGAAGACGTATTTTTTGCCATGTCGGCTCAGAAATTGTTTGGATTGGGGGAAAACTCAAGTCTGTAGGGCAATTCTGAGCACAGTGGATAAAAATATGTTAAAGACTGGGATATGTCAAGTATTAGAAACAGGTATCCATTTATGGGACTATACCAAGGGATCAATAACAATGTTATTGATGCATAAAACCTGGTTAAAAGTTCGATATCTATGGGATGATCTTGAGATACATGAGGATACCCTTTTATGGAATAACGTACACTTCAAACCACTAATGGCAATTGAAAAAAACGCCCTGGCAGAAGTATGGGATCTTAGATGGGGCAGATTTGGAAAAGCAGAAGCATAATAGGGTTTCAAGAACATAAAGAAAGATATGGAGTTGCTGATGAGGAATATTTTTATTACATGCAATTAAGTTCTGCGATACGAGAATGTTTAAAGGATTGTACCGCTATCCCCAAATTACTGATGCCATTAAAGAAAATCACTGCAATGACAACAGGGAAAAGAAGGATCGCTGCCATTTATAATAACATACTATATCAAGGAAACAAAAAAATGGGAGTTAGGGTAAATATGCACAAATGGGGGGAAGGGGGAATCGGTTGGCTGTGAAGAATGGAGAAGGATCTTCTTGGAGATGAAGAAAATGTCATCAAATCCAGCTCATAGGCTGATCCAATTCTTCGTGGTCCACAGATTGTACCATTCCCCAGCTAAATTAATGAAATTTTATAAAGATAAGGTTTTCAAATGCAATAAATGTGGAGAGGTAGGAGTGGATGGCATCCACTTACTATGGAATTGTGTTCCTATCCAAAAATTTTGGCGGGAGGTAATTACTATAATCTGGGCTCTCCATCAAATAAAAATTTCCGTCACCATTGAAAATTGTATAAAAGGCAATATGGGGGATCTTGGGAACTCAAGTAAATAGGAGATAGCTAAATTACTATTTCAAGCTAGACGGTGTATTGTGAAGAATTGGTTAGAAAGTAGGGCTCCTATGATTAAGATGTGGGAAAATCTGGTTAAATGTTCTATAGAAAGTGAAAGAATTTATATTAATTCATGGGGAATTTTTTTTTACAGGATTTGGGAAAAATGGCTACTAGGTGTGGACTGTTAGGCGGATCCCGAGGGTAAGGGGGTGAAGCCCCCCTTAAAGAAGAGAGCAGGAGAGTGAAGAAAAGGAAAAATGATACATTTTGTGTCTTTTTTTTTATTGTATATGTTTTCCCTTACCTATCTGTCATTACAGAGGGGCAGGGGAATGGAAGGAAGCAGGATGAGAAAACTTGAGGTTTATGGGAGGGGAGATGAATGTAAAGATGTAATAGTATATTACAGGAAATTAATTGAAGAAAAAGGAAATTGTTTTCTAATATATTTGGAATGTTATGGATATTATATTGCTTTGGATTTCGATTAAAAAAAAAAGAAAAAAAAAGTGTATAGGGAATATGTATGGATTTTTTTGCAATGGAAGTCAATGGCGTGAAATACACTGTGCTAAGATATGCCATGCCTTTTTTTTTGCATAAAGTATTTTTAAATTTCCATTAAAAAATCACCCATTTCACCTAGTTACACCACAAACAGCTTGTTTTACCTTTATAACTAATCTATCACGCAGATTTTAAGTATATTCAATGGGAGTCTGACCTTTGAGACTTTAATTGCTGCCAAAAAAGGGAACCCCAAATCCTCATTCTTAGCTGATGACCTGGAGGAACATGTTCACTTTGAAAGATGGCATCGGAAACTGGTTTTCTATTGGTCTCAAAGAAGAGGGACCCCTCGCTCTCAACAACAGTGGAAGTATATATATATATATATATATATATATATATATTTCTTTATTTGCAATAGATGCATTTAGGAAGACAGAACTTCAGAAATAATTTAACAGAATATTTTATAAATATTGAAATAAATGATAACATTCATAAATAGTAAAATCATAAATAATATTACATTGCAAATCAATCAATAAATAAAGCAATAAATAATCATAAAATAAATAAATATAAAAAGAATTCAAAAAATACAATAAATATATAAATAAATAAGTAAAATAAAAAATAAAAGTTATTATTATTAATAATAGCAATATAATCTCTCACAAATTTCGGGGAAACTGCATTCTGGGAAAAAATGGTTTTCTTGATATGCCATTAATTACTTTCTTAATTGTTTGTTTAGTCTGTTAGTGTAGAACACTTCATTTTACTTTATTTGCTTATTTTCTCTCCTTTGGGATTTTTGACAGAATGCGAGTACATAATTTAATGAATTATTAAGTTATACAAAATATAATATTATCTCCTAAATAGCCATGGTATTAAAAAGTATGTTGACTGTTCTAAAATTTAATTATTTTACAATTAACTGAAGAGATACTGCTTTATCTCACCAAGAGAAAGATTTCGCTTTACTCCAGAGACATGTTCTAACAGATAACTTTCCCTTGATACGCATTATTAGAGTCATTGAAAGACAAGCAATTGCGCTGTCATTGGCCTTGTTCAAACTGAATGTGTTTATTTTTGTAGCTCTCCCGGGAAAGGGTGTCACTGAGGCATCACTACTGAACTGCTCATGTTGATAAGCTCAGCATATGCTTTAGTTTATTCATCGGAACAATCTGACATGCTACATTTGAATTAGACAGTGAAATAATGAGTTTACATGGCAATTTTTAAAGTTAGGTTCACAACATTGTAATTATTAAGTTTAGCTCAACTCTGGAGCTACTTTGCATAAATGAATAACACATTATTTTCAGCATATCTCTCATTATAATTTTGTGATAAATCATGAATATTTATTTAAAAAAACACAGCAGTGTAACTACTATTGCATCAGTCAGTATCACAATTTAGGAATCTGGGGTCTGATCATTTAAGGGCCTGGACTGGACTGGGGTATGATAGTTTAGGGGTCTTGGGTCTGAATGAATTTTGTGGTCTGGGATAATATAACATGACAGTCCTTAACTGTAAGGACACACTTGGCGTGGTATTTTTTTATGCAACTTATAATACCTTTCACAAGGACTTGATAAACGTTCTTGCTAGAGAGGGAATTATTCAAAAGTTTTATATCAGACCCAACTGTTTCTAGTTATGCTCCTCAGGAGACATTGACATATTTAAGGAGCCTGTAGTCCTTTTTCTGAGTACAGGATCTCTTTACATGTTCAGAAACTTTCTCCACCCCAGAAAAATCCATGTAGACTAATACAGTAAACAGCAAGTAGGAGGAAAAAACGGCTACAGTTCACCTCCCTCTCTGTCTGTAAGACTGCAGTCTGTAAAGAGAGCAAGAGAGAGCAGAACTGAGGAGAACATTTATTTGGACTGTTAGGCCCTGCACTAGCATCACACCTGGAAGAACCTGCCTACTCAGAAAGAGTAAAGAATAAAAACCTAAAAAAGTCAAGCAGAGGGCTTCTAAAATACCCACAACAAAGATTAGACACACAATATCTGCAGTCAATTATATTGATTGCAGCTGCCTAAGCTCTGATAATGTTTATAATTTTTATGGAAGCTACACATTATATGACATATTTTTCAATTGTTAGAAAGGATCATTTGAAGTCATGATCAAATTGTTCCCATCTGTGACATTGATGGCGTATTGCATGCACAGCTTGCTCTCGATTCACTGTTATAGGACTTATGAAGATACCAAGCTCTGCTGTTTTCAGAAGTCCCTTAGCAGTGAATGGAGAGCAAACTACGCAAGCGTGGCCCCCTCTCCATTTACCACAATCCCATAGCGGTGAACGGAGGGTGGCCACGCATAAGTGGCTGCTCTCCCTTTACTTCCAGGGTCCTGTTCCAGAGTTGCGATCGGACATTCATGGCTGTCACGGGTGAAGTTTGCAGATAGCTGGAACTTATGAATAAACAAGCGACTGGCTTGATCCCAAACTAAGGAGCTTATAGGTGAGCCCTATAAAACCCTAAGAGCTCTCCCTGACTGCTATGCACATGCAAGGGTCTTGATGGTAGACGATTGCATGCCCACGTATACCTAAGTCTGTGTGACACCTGAAAACCCTATCATAGTGAGGGGACACGACCACCGGCTCCCTGCACTTAATATGGATGGAGTCAGGGTCACCTAGAATCAAGCCAGCAAGGAAACACAATAAAGTAAAAGACTTATCTGAGCAAACAGCAGAAGCAGCCTCCAGCAGTGAACACTTCATCCAGGAAGTAGTATAAACCGCAAAGTGGGGCAGTATGGGAGGGAATATAAAGGAAGATGATTAGTCTAAATATGTGACACCTGGCAGAAGGAAAGGAGATGAGAAAGTGAAACCAAAACAAAGAACATCATACAAGAGGTAGAGAAGAACGTCTGCCAGACCTTCTCACAGAACTGGCGATGGTTATTTAAAGCAAACTCAGCAAGGGACAAAAAAGAATACCAATCCTCCTGATTCTCCTCCACAAAACAGCGCAGATATGTCTCCACATTCTGATTGACGCGTTCGGTCCGACCATTCGACTGCGGGTGAAAAGCAGAAGAGAACGACAACTGAACCCCCAAGCGAGAACAGAAGGCCTTCCAGAATCTGGAAACAAATTGTGTGCCCCTATCAGAAACGATGTCTGAAGGAATGCCATGCAATTTAACAATATGATCAACAAACGCTTGCACCAGCGTCTTAGCATTGGGTAACCCAGGAAAAGAATGAGGCAGGTTCGTAATGAAGTCCATGGACAGATGCGTCCAAGAACGGGAAGGAATGGGTAACGGGAGGAGAGAACCCTATGGCCGTTAATGAGAGACCTTGGCACGAGCGCAGGTCTCGCAGGCTGCCACAAAACCCTCAACCGTCTTACAAAAAGCCGGCCACCAGAATCTCCAAGCAATGAGATCCACTGTGGCTCTACTCCCCGGGTGCCCAACAAGGACAGTATCGTGGTGCTCCTTAAAAACCTTGTGTCGTAAAGTGAGAGGCACAAACAACCTCCCAGGAGGACAAAGATCAGGAGCCTCTGCCTGGGCTGCCTGAACCTCTGCCTCCAAATCAGGATAAAGAGCAGAGACGACCACCCCTTCAGCCAAAATGGGACCCGGGTCTTCAAAGTTACCCCCTCCTGGAAAACAACGTGACAGGGCACCCGCCTTCACATTTTTAACCCCAGGGTGGAACGTAACAACAAAATGAAACCTAGAAAAGAACAAAGACCATCTGGCCTGTCTCGGGTTCAGACGCTTGGCCGATTCCAAGTAGGCCAGATTCTTATGGTCGGTAAACACAGTAATAGGGTGTCTGGCTCCCTCTAACCAATGGCGCCATTCCTCAAAAGCTAATTTGATGGCCAACAACTCCCTATCTCCCACATCGTAATTTCTCTCTGCAGAGGATAGTTTCCTTGAGAAAAAGGCACATGGTCGCCATTTGGCAGGAGAGGGACCCTGAGATAAGACCGCAACCTCACCCACCTCAGAAGCATCCACCTCAACAATAAAAGGTAGAGAGACATCAGGTTTTACCAAAATGGGAGCGGAAGCAAAACTCTCTTTAATACTAGATAAGGCTTTAAGCGCATCTACCGACCACGAGGAAAAATCCACCCCCTTTTTAGTCATATCAGTGAGTGGTTTAACAACAGAGGAATAATTCAAAATTAACTTTCTGTAATAAAACCCAAAAATCGCATCAGCGCCTTCTGATTCTCAGGAATCTCCCAATCAAGCACAGCGCGGACCTTCTCAGGGTCCATCCGAAAACCAGAAGCGGAGGGAAGAAAACTAAGAAATTGATTCTCCGGAACCGCAAACACACATTTTTCCAGTTTAGCGTACAATTTATTCTCCCGCAGAATCAGCAAGACCTGACATAGGTGGTCCCGATGAGTCATGAAATCAGGAAAAAAAATCTAAATGTCATCTAGATACACCAGTACAAATTTCCCCATTAAATGATAAAAAATGCTGTTCACAAAATGTTGGAAGACGGCCGGAGCATTCATCAAACCAAAGGGCATAACCAAATTCTCGAAATGACCCTCGGGGGTATTGAAGGCCGTCTTCCATTGGTCCCCTTCCCTGACCCTGACTAGGTTGTATGCCCCTCTTAAATCCAACTTCGAAAAAACTTTAGCCCCAACAATCTGGTTAAACAGGTCCGGGATCAGAGGAAGCGGATATGGGTCACGAATCGTGATACGGTTCAGCTCCCGGAAATCCAGACAAGGTCTTAAAGAAGCATCTTTTTTCTTAACAAAAAAAAAATGCGGCAACAGGTGACTTCGAGGGTCGGATGTGTCCCTTTCTCAGGCTCTCAGAGATATAAGTACGCATAGCGACCCTTTCAGGTTGGGAGAGATTGTATAGTTGTGATTTTGGCAGCTTGGCGTCTGGGATAAGATTAATAGGGCAGTCGTACTCCCGGTGCGGGGGCAACTCCTGGACACCACTCTCGGAAAACACATCTGAAAATTCAGAGAGAAAAGATGGCACAGTCTTGGTAGAAACCTCTGAAAGAGATGCCGTGAAGCAATTCTCTCTGCAAAACTCACTCCAACCATTTATTTGCCTTGCTTGCCAATCAATAGTGGGGTTATTTTTAGTGAGCCAGGGTAGCCCCAACACTAGAGGAGTAGGTAATCCGCTTAATACGAGTCATGACATATCCTCAACATGAGCGTCACCCACAGTCAAACGGATATTGTGAACTATGCCCTTTAACGATCTTTGAGAAAGTGGAGCGGAATCGATAGCAAAAACAGGTATATCCTTTTCCAAAGTGCATACCTGGAAACCATGCGTTGTTGCAAATTGATTATCAATGAGATTGACAGCTGCTCCACTATCTACAAAAATCTCACAAACAATGTTCTTGATGTCTGGCAGGTAGGAGTAAACGGGAACTACAAGCAAACGGCAAACCTTCAATTTCCGCATCAACCTTGCCAATAGTAGCAAATGGAAAGGTTTTAGAGTTTTTTTGTTTTGTTTTGTTTTTATTACCCTCAGAAAACTTCTTGAATCTCCTAGAGGGGCAAACATTAGCTAAATGATTTATACCCCCACAACAGAAACAAACCCTCCTCTGAGAGCTGAATCCTCTACTATCAGAGGCAAGCAAACCCAGCTGCATGGCCTCCTCCTCAGAGGGGATTGAGACAGACTAAGACCCCTGCGCACTGAATGAGACAGCCCCACTGTCCTTGGGCTGAATATGACAGGAAAGAGTAGTCTCCTCTCTCTCTCTAAGACGCCTGTCAAGACGAACAGCTAGAGACATGGCTGACTCTAACGACGCTGGTCTCTCATGAAAAGCGAATGCATCTTTCAATCTTTCCGAAAGACCATGGCAAAATTGACTTCAGAGTGCAGCATCAGTCCAACCAGTATCAGCTGCCCATCTCCGAAATTCAGAACAATATATCTCTGCGGAGTGTTTACCCTGGCATAAAAAACGCAGTTTAGATTCAGCCAGAGCAATACGATCCGGGTCATCATATATCTGCCCCAGGGCTGCAAAAAATTCATCCACCGATCGGATGGGCCATGCCCCCACCGGCAGCGAAAAGGCCCAAGACTGAGCGTTTTCCCTGAGCAGCGAGATGATGATCCCCACCCTCTGCTCCTCATCACCAGAGGAATGGGTAAGTAGGCGAAAATTGAGTTTGCAAGCCTCTCTAAAGCGAACAAAATTCTCACTACCCCCGGAGAACGTATCCGAAATCGAGATCTTAGGCTCGGAACAAACTCCATGAACGCCAGCAGAACTGGTCACCTGAAACTGAGACACAGTTTTACGGAGATCTGCTACCTCCAGCGAAAGACCTTGCATGCGGTCAATCAAGGCTGAAACCGGATCCATGCTTAAGACGGTTATGGCGGTTTATAATGTCACGGGTGAAGTTTGCAGATAGCTGGAACTTATAAATAAACGAGCGACTGGCTTGATCCACAACTAAGGAGCTTATTGGTGACCCCTATAAAACCCTAAGAGCTCTCCCTGACTGCTATGCACATGCAAGGGTCTCGATGGTAGACGATTGCATGCCCACGTACTTAAGTCTGTGTGACACCTGAAAACCCTATCATAGTGAGGGGACACAACCACTGGCTCCCTGCACTTAATACGGATGGAGTCAGTGTCACATAGAATCAAGCCACAAGGAAACACAATAAAGTAATGGACTTATCTGAGCAAACAGCAGAAGCAGCCTCCAGCAGTGAACACTTCATCCAGGAAGTAGTATAAACCGCAAAGTGAGACAGTATGGGAGGGAATATAAAGGAAGACGATTAGTCTAAATAAGTGACACCTGGCAGAAGAAAAGGAGATGAGAAAGTGAAACCAAAATAAAGAACATCATACAAGAGGTAGAGAAGAACGTCTGCCAGACCTTCTCACAGAACTGGCGGTGACAATGGCATATCATAGTGATATACCATTAATGTCCTATGTGGGAATACCACCTTAAAGAAGCAGCATAAATTATGAAATTTCCAAAACCTATGCTATGCCAAGCAAACATATTAAAGCCAACTGTATCTTTGGACTATATGAGTTACAACAGACGCTCATTGCAAGAAAAAAAAACACATGGCATCTTATATGAGTGGGCTGTATGTACTTTGGGATCATTATCAACACCACAATGAGGAATTTCAGCTTTAGGGTACGGCCAGGTTTCTTGAAGCAGTTTTCGAAGCCAAAACCAGGAGTGAATTCAAAACAGAGGAGAAGTTGTATGTGTCCTTCGTAGTCTTTCTCCTTTTATGATTCACTCCTGATTTTGGCTTCCAAAACTGCATCAGGAAACCTGACTGTGTGGCCTTACCCTTATTGTGCAACTCAGAAGAAACCCAGAGCAATGTAGAACATCTCTGGTTCATCAATCTTCTGCAGGCTGTAGGATTAATTACATGAAAAAATAATAAAGGTCAACTCCAGAAAAAGAATGTAGGCTGGCATGCATATCTCTAGTCTTCTTTAATAGCAGGAGCAGCAAATAATGTGCATAATGTCCCCCCTTAGGCCACATTCACACATACGTGGATTTTCACGGACCATGGTCCGTGAAAACCCATCCTGCCATTCCTGCTCAGGGCACGAGCGCATGGCATCATTGGTTGCTATGACGCCGTGTGCTTCGTGCCGCCGCTGCTGTACAGTAATACACTCGTATTACTGTACAGCAGCGGTGGCACGAAGCGCACGGCGTCATAGCAACCAATCAGTCAGCAGCGTATGAGTGAATGCGGCCATAGAGTGTAAAATTCACATTAAGTGTTGCACTAATTTTATAGTTTGGGTTGTTACAGAGGGGGTACCAATTTAGTTTTTGTTTTTTTGTACCTAATAAAACATGTTTAATGGGTAAGGGGGGCTTTTACTTTTTATTTACTGTTTTATACATTTTTTTAAATATTTTTTTTTTTGCATGCTATGGGACTTTACCACTAGAGGGCTCATTATATTACATTGCAATACTTCTATATTTTAGTGGTTTATGCTTGTCAGTGTAACACTGACTGCATCTTTCATAGGTGTACCAAGATGACAACCCATTAGGCCTTCAGCTGCCATCAGCGCTCTGCAATTTCATTGTGGGGGTACCAATGAGGTAACAGTACCTCACTTAAACCCCTTAGATCAGTGATGGTGAACCATTTAAAGGCCGAGTGCCCAAACGGCAACCCAAAACCCACTTATTTATCGCAAAGTGCCAACACAGCAATTTAACCAGAATACTACCGTCCAATATAGTATATCTTCCATGTACTTTATCATTTAGCTACAGCAACCTGCCTACATTCAGTGGGCTGCCTGTG
The DNA here is from genome assembly GCF_905171765.1 of Bufo bufo. Classification (NCBI taxonomy): domain Eukaryota; kingdom Metazoa; phylum Chordata; class Amphibia; order Anura; family Bufonidae; genus Bufo; species Bufo bufo. The sequence continues at coordinate 55,907,203 of NC_053397.1, forward strand.
CTGTTCATAGCGCGCCCTACACTAATGCACAGCAGGAAAAGTCTAAGGCATATTGGTACGCCATAGACTTTTTCCAGGGTGCTGGTGTCCACAGAGAGGGCTCTGAGTGCTGCCTTGGCACCCGTGCCATGGATTTGCCACCACTTCCTTAGATGCTATGCTATTTTGATGGCGTGGAATTACGAACTAAGCATGTGCCATCAGCAGCGGATATCATATGTATTACATATATGATATATATTTCAGCTCACAATATTATTGTGTTATTTCCCACCCATCCATGATGTCTATATTTATAGCTATATATCAATATCTATCTATCTATCTATCTATCTAGCTATCTAGCTATCTAACTATCTATCTCTTTATCTATCTATTCATGTCATGGGTTAAAGAGGAGGATTTCTACCCAAAATGTTAAAATGGCCATATGCTTGTAAATGACAAGTTAGATACAATAGCTAAAGTTTGGTAATTTTTGTTTCATTTACTTACAGAGATATTTTCCTTTCTCTGTTTCACTGGGTTTGGAATTTTTTGCAGCGATATTTATTCTAATTATAATTAAATTCTCAGAAACTGATGACCAACTATAACTCTGTCAGCGTCTTCAAGCAATAACAAAGTTACAATCTACCGAGAAACTAATTCAATATTGACAACCTTCACGACTGCACTTCCTGTTGTCACTTTAGTAAAAAATGATCTTCCCAACAAATATAAATGTCTCTGTAAGTAAAGCAAAATATAGCTCTAAGTTCTGATTGCTAGTATATGGTGCAAAATACTCTTAAAGGGGTTTGTCGGGTTCAGAGCTGAATCTGGATATAATGTCTTCTTTACTTACCATGTATGAGTGGAGCATCGGAGCATTTCCTTGCTCCGATGCTCCCCATCTGCCTTGTGCTGCATCACATAGGGCAAGGTCTGTTTTTTTTTTTTTTAACTGCTGTTGAATACCAGGCTTCTACTCACTATTGGAGAGTGGATTGGAGGACTTCCACCCTAGCAGTGAGCCCGGTGACGTCATCGGTACAAATGGGCGGTCTATAGCATGCCCTAGTCATCCGCCCTAGCAAGAAAATGCTTGACTCATACATAGTAAATGAGTAAAGAAGAGGTTATATCCTGATTCAGCTCTGAACCCGGACAACCCCTTTAAACAAACTCCTTTAAACATAAAATGGTAAGCTGTCCCCTTTAACAGGACCCCAAAAGCACGACTGGTCCATATGGAGTGCCCTGTGTGAGCAATATACACTTATTCACTTAGCTGAAGGAGACTGTAAAACATACTCATTCCTAGTTGTCACAAATAACTTAGAGTCTAATAGCAAAAATATGTGCAGTAAAAAGGTGACAATTACACGGTTTTCCTTTAAAGCTGTGTTTTTCCCCTTAGGGATTTTATTTACTTTTTAACTGTGAATAAAAGAAGTATATGTTACAATTGTCAAAGTTTCAGCACTATCGCACATCTTTCTGTGGATCCCTACTGTCCCCAAGGCAGCTATAATAATTAAAAATGTTTGCTGTAGATGTTTAGAGAATATTGCTAAAAGCACATCTTTTACAATCCTTCTTGGCTTTATATGCGATGTCCATATGTCAATGTTTTCCGGCAGCCTAATCAGCGGAGGCTCCTTACCACTACTTGCCCTGAAATCTTTTCTTCTATTTATAATTTTTTTTCAGTAGAATGAACAGAAAAAAAAACTTTACATTTCTGATAAAGTAAGAATTAAAGCACCCCTGTCATATGCACATCATATGGCATGGGGAATAATTAGGTAAATTAGGTAAATTTAACGTGTTGATTTTCTGGCTCTCAGTGATAACATTTCACATTGACAAGCGCAAGTAGAATACATGATGCCCCACAGGAAATTATACATTTCAGTTGACAATATAGATAAACGGGTCATCAGCATCATTTTTTTTATTATTTTGGATGTGCACTTCAGTTAGCCACATTATCTGTCAAAAGCTGACTCCATCAAAAAATTCTGCTTTGTCTAGATTTAAACACAGGAGACTGGAAGCTGGTGTTTCATTTGGTGATGTCATCAAACTGGAGTTTGACTAGGGCATTCCTGTGCCTTTTGGATTGAGGATTGAGAGGGAAAAGGGGTCAACAGAGACAAAATAAAGTAAAACAATTACATTTTTTATTTCATTTTCACAATTCCTTTTGTTAATCATGATAAGTTCACAGCTGACGTCTTGTTTAGGGCTCAGCCAAACAGTCCAATGGATCTCAGCTTTCTTGAACCACCAGCATATGTGCTGTATACGGGATAATCCTATGTGGCTCTGATGGGGCCTCTGTAGATCTATGGATACTGGTGATGTTGGTGATTAGTGATGGACGAACATCGGCTGGGACAATTCCCGAACGCGATCGCGATCAAATGTTCGCGAACCGCAAGTTCGCGGCGGGCCCCATTCACTTTAATGGCAGGCAAACCTGAAAAACCTTCAGATCATATTTGCAGCCACCAAATACTTAATAGAAGTGCACAAATAGTTCCACAACATGGACAGTGACATACTAGAGGGGGATCAATGACAAAAATTCCCACAAAAAATATGAATTTTAATCATGGGCCATTTTTATGCGTCTTAAAGGGAAATTCTCAAAAATGTGCCCTGCTGGAGCCTAAATTTTTTTTATTTTAGGCCACGGGAGTACGGACCCTAAAAATTAGGCATTCACCTGACATAAAAGAAATTGCGATTATGTGGCTCGAGGTACATTATGCGGTCACTGAATAACAATTTTACTGTAGCCTACTGGAGTGCAGGCCCCAAACATTAGGCATTCACCATACAGAAAAGATCTAGTGATTATGTGGCTGGAGGTATATTAGACGGTCATTGGATATCAATTTTACTGCAGGCCAGTGGAGTACAGGCTCCAAACATTAGGCATTCACTGGACAGAAAAGATCAAGCGATTATGTGGCTGGAGGTATATTAGACGGTCATTGGATAACAATTTTACTGCAGGCCAGTGGCGTACAGGCCCCAAACATTAGGCATTCACCGTACAGAAAAGATCAAGTGATTATGTGGCTGGAGGTATATTAGACGGTCATTGGATATCAATTTTACTGCAGGCCAGTGGAGTACAGGCCCCAAATGTTAGGCATTCACCAGACAGAAAAGATCAAGTGATTATGTGGCTGGAGGTATATTAGACAGTCATTCGATATCAATTTTACTGCAGGCCAGTACAAATACATGTCAAATGCATATGTTTAAAAGAACTAAAAATATATAATTGGATTAAAAACATGGTTAACGAAATCCCCCCTCTTGAATTAACCCCAAATGATAATAGGTGAAATTCGATAACACGTGGTCATCACAGGTGTTAAATTCCTCCGAGGCCCCAACAATTAGGCATTCACCGTACAGAAAAGATCAAGTGATTATGTGGCTGGAGGTATATTAGACGGTCATTGGATACCAATTTTACTGCAGACCAGTGGAGTACAGGCCCCAAAGATTATGCATTCACTGTACAGAAAAGAACAAGTGATTATGTGAATGGAGGTATATTAGACGGTCAATGGATATCAATTTTACTGCAGCCCAGTGGAGTACAGGCCCCAAACATTAGGTATTCACCGGACAGAAAAGATCAAGTGATTATGGGACTGGAGGTATATTAGGCGGCCATTGGATAACAATTTTACTGCAGGCCACTGGAGTACAGGCCCCAAAAAATATGCATTTACGTACAGAAAGAACAAGTGATTGTGTGGAATGAGGTATATTAGACGATCAATGGATATCAATTTTACTGCAGGTCAGTGGAGTACAGGCCCCAAACATTAGGCATTCACCATACAGAAAAGGACAAGTGATTATGTGGCTGGAGGTACATTAGGCGGTCACCGTATAACAATTTTACTGTTGGCCAGTTAGATTACAGGCCCCAAAAATTATGCATTCACCGAACAGAAAAGATCAAGTGATTATGTGGCTGGAGGTATATTAGACGGTCATTGGATATCAATTTTACTGCAGGCCAGTGGAGTACAGGCTCCAAACTTTAGGCATTCACTAGACATAAAAGATCGAGTGATTATGTGGCTGGAGGTATATTAGACTGTCATTGGATAACATTTTACTGGAGGCCAGTGGAGTACAGGGCCCAAACATTAGGCATTCACGGGACAGAAAACATCAAGTGATTATGTGGCTAGAGGTACATTAGGCGGTCACCATATAGCAATTTTACTGTTGGCCAGTAAGATTACATGCCCCAAAAATTATGCATTTATTGTACAGAAAAGATCAAGTGATTATGTGGCTGGAAGTATATTAGACGGTCATTGGATATCAATTTTACTGCAGGCCAGTGGAGTACAGGCCACAAACATTAGGCATTCACCATACAGAAAAGATCAAGTAATTATGTGGCTGGAGGTATATTAGACGGTCATTGGATAACAATTTTACTGTAGGCCAGTAAAAATACATGTCAAATACATATATTTAAAAGAATTAAAAATATAAAATTGGATAAAAACATGGCTAACGAAATCCCCCTCTTGAATAAACCCCAAATGCTAATAGGTGAAATTCGATAACACGTGGTCATAACAGGTGTTAAATTCCTCCGAGGCCCCAACAATTAGGCATTCACCGTACAGAAAAGATCAATTGATTATGTGGCTCTAAGGTATATTAGACAGTCATTGGATATCAATTTTACTGTAGGCCAGTGAAGTACAGGCCCCAAACATTAGACATTCACCTGACAGAAAACGCCTTTTATGCCGTTGTATTTACATAAGACAGGGACCATTCTTTGTTCTATGTGGTGGCGGATATGTGTGGGCTGGCATGAGGAAATTCAATCAAAGATTGGTCATCACAGGTGTTTAATTCCTCCGAGATCCAATGCCATTTTTAGAAATGTGAGGTAGTCCACACTGTCGCGAGCTAGGCGAGTGCACTTATCGGTCACGATCTCCCCTGATGCGATGAACATCCTTTCAGACAGGACACTCGACGAGGGGCAAGCCAAGAGTTCCATGGCAAATTGTGCCAGCTCTGGCCACAGGTCAAGCCTGCACACCCACTAATCAAGGGGTTCCTCGCTTCTCAGAGAGTCCACAGCGGCCGTTAACCCGATGTTGTCAGACACCTGTCGATCTAGGCGTTTCCTGAGGCTGGATCCGGAGTGCGGCTGTTGATGGGTTGGATGCAAGAATGATCTCATATCCGAAGTGACCAACACATCTTCAAACCGCCCTCTTCTTGCATGCGCGGTAGTATTGGTACCCACAACTGTTTCTCTGTGGCTGGAAAGTCCTCTGCCAGCGCCCACAACAGCAGAATGCAGCATCTCTCGCAGCACGACCTGGAAATGCTGCATTCTGACTGCCCTCTGTGATGCTGGTAACATGTCCGCCATTTTGTGTTTGTACCGGGGGTCTAAGTACATTGCCACCCAGTACTGGTCTTTGCCCTTTATGCTTTTTATACGGGGGTCCCTCTTCAAACACTGGAGCATGAAGGCCCCCATTTGCACTAGATTGGAAGCGGAGGAGCACCCTGGCTCCTGCTCATCGCCCAGGAGAATGTCGTCCTCGGTCTCCTCCCCCCATCCATGCATAACACCAGGGATCCTCAAAAAGTTTAAAGCCTGCTCTTATTGCTCCTCCTCTTCCTCTTCCCCCCAGGCACCATCCTCCTCTGACTCCTCTTCAGACTCCTGCTGACTTGTCTCAGATGGAGTAGCCCCCCTTGGAATTCATTCAGCATTGCGACTTCCTCATCTTCCAGCTCCTGCTCCTCAACGGCTTGATCAATGACACGATGCAATGCACGCTTCAGAAAGAAGGCGTAATGTACGATGTCACTGATGGCGCCCTGGCTGCGACTGACCAGTTTGGTGATCTCATCAAATGGCCACAGAAGTCTTCATGCGTCGCGCATGAGCAGATACTGGCACGGTGAAAAGATACCAAGCTTCCCAGAACCTGTCCTGCTGCAGAGTTCGTACAGGTAGTCATTAACGGCACGTTGCTGCTGGAGCAGCCTATCAAGCATATACAAGGTGTAGTTCCAGCACATCGGGCAGTCACAAATCAGACGTCTGACGGGCAGGTGGTGTCGCCGCTGGACATCAGCAAGGCAAGCCATGGCCGTGCAAGATCTTCTAAAATGGCCAGAGATTTTCTTGACCTGCTGCATGATGTCCTGGACCCTGGGGTATTTGGTAACGAATCGCTGCACGATTATGGTCAGGATGTGTGCCATGCACGGCATGTGTGTCATTTTGCCCTGTTTCAGCGCACTCAGCAGATTGGCACCATTGTTACACACCACTTTACCAACTGACAAATTGATCGGGGTTAGCCACTGATCGGCCTGTGACTGCAGAGCTGAAAGCAGTGCAGAAACGGTGTGGCTCTTGGCTTCCAGGCACAACAGCTGCAGCACAGCATGGCAATGTCTCACCTGGCACGTCAAATAGGTTCTGGGGAGCTTGGGGGGTGCAATGGAAGAGGCGGTAGCAGTGGAAAAGGAGGAGTAAGCCGAGGAGGAGACGAAGGATGGAGTAGGAGGAGAAGAAGAAGAGGCAGGCCTGCATGCAATCCGTGGCGGTAACACCAAATCTACACGGGTGCCATGGGTTGCATGCTTGACAGACGTCAGAAGGTTCACCCAGTGGGCAGTAAAAGTTATGTACCTTCCCTGCCCGTGTTTGCTAGACCACGTGTCTGTGGTTGGATGTATCTTGGCACCTACACTGTGTGCCAGAGATACATTCACTTGCCGCTGAACGTGGCCATATAGCTCTGGGATGCCCTTCTGGGAAAAATATTTCCTTCTGGGGACCTTTCATTGCGGTGTGCCAATGGCCACAAATTTTCTAAAGGCCTCCGAGTCCACCAGTTTATATGGCAGTAGTTGGCGGGCTAGCAGTTCCGACAAGCCAGCGGTCAGCCATTGGGCAAGAGGATTATCTGGCGTCATCATCTTTTTTTGCTGGAACATTTGGGCCACGGAAGCCTGCCTTTGTCACCGCCACTTCTGTGAGAAGGTCTGACAGACGTCCTTTTCTACCTCTTGCATGATGTTCTTTGTTTTGGTTTCACTTTGTCATCTCATTTCCTTCTCCCAGGTGTCACCTATTTAGACTAATCCTCTTTCCTTTATATTCCCTCCCATACTGCCTCGCGGTTTATACTACTTCCTGGATTGAAGTGTTCACTGCTGGAGACTTCTGTTGCTGCTTGTTCAGATAAGTCCTTTCATGTATTGTGTTTCCTTGCTGGCTTGATTCTAGGTGACCCTGACTCCCTCCGTATTAAGTGCAGGGAGCCGGTGGTCGTGTCCCCTCACTATTATAGGGTTTTAAAGTGTCACACAGTCTAGGTATGAGGGCATGCAATCGTCTACCTCTGAGACCCTTGTATGTGCTTAGCAGTCACGGTGAGCTCTTAGGGTTTTATAGGGGTCACCTTTATGCTCCTTAGTTTGGGATCAAGCCAGTCAGATGTTTATCCATAACTTCCAGCTATCTGCAACATCATCCGTGACAGCCTTTTGCCAGATGAACGATACGACGGCACGGTGGAAATGGGAGGATAGAGGAGAAGGAGAAGAGGCAGGACGTGGAGCGCTGGGAGTGTGGCTTTGTCGGTTCTGACTGTGTTGCTCTCACTGGACTCGGTGTTAGAGGCCAGGTGTCTTCTTAAGGCAGTCGTCCCTTGGTGAGTGTTGGGCTTACCACGTTGACAGCACAGGCTGCAGATGGCAACACTATTGTCAGCAGCTGACACGTTAAAAAAATCCCACACTGCGGAGCAATATGTCGGCGTCCTGGGAGCTCCAGATGTGACCGTGCATGGTGGATTGCTCGCTTCAAAAACATTTGCAGTCTGTATTTTTCCTTCTGTGCACTGCGAGTTCTGCCTGCTTCTCCTACTTCTACCCTCTTTCTGCTGCTCTGTCTCTCCCTCTAAACTCCCCTCCTCTTCCTCTCTTGTGTGCACTCATGTGACATCCATCGACACGTCATCATCGTCACCTTCACCACTACTGACATTAGAGATTAGTGTTGATCACGAATATTCGATATGTGAATTTTTATTGCGAATATAGGTACTTCGAAAATTCGTGAATATTTAGAATATAGTGATATATATTTGTAATTTTGAATATTCAAGATTTTTTTTATTGCCAATTTTCGAAATGCACATTTTTGTAATGCGATTTTTCAATTGCCGAATAAAAACATGATTCCTCCCTGCTTCTTGCATGTGGGCCAGTGACTCATTGGCCCACAAGCAAGAAGCAGGGAGGAATCATGACTTTAAATGGGATAAATGATGAATATTCAAAAAAACTAATATATAGCACTATATCGAATATATTAGTTTTTTTGAATATTCGTAATATTCTAAAACAAGAATATATAGCAATATAGCCAATATTCGAAAAAAAACGAATATAGAGCAAAATAGCTAATATAGTGCTATAATCTTGTTTGTCTAATAGTTGTAATTTTTTTCTCATCGGAAGTCTAGATTGGAAAAAAATTTCAGCTATTGAAAAAGCTAAATTGCTCTATATTCGTGTTTTTTTCGAATATTCGCTATATTGCTATATATTCTTGCTTTAGAGTATTACGAATATTCGAAAAAACAAATATATTCCTTTTTTCCAATATTCTTAATATTCTAAAACAAGAATATATAGCAATACAGCGAATATTCGAAAAAAACTAATGTAGAGCAATTTAGCTAATATAGTGCTATAATCTTTTTTTTCAATAGTTGAAATTTTTTTCCAATCTGTACTTTAGATAAGAAAAAAATTACAACTATTAGACAAACAAGAATATAGCACTATATTCGCTGTATTGCTATATATTCTTGTTTTAGAATATTACGAATATTGGAAAAAACTAATAAATTCGATATAGTGCTATGACTCGTTGGCCCACAAGCAAGAAGCAGGGAGGAATCATGTTTTTGCTCTGCAATATTACGCGATTATTACCTTGTCGATTATTTGAGTAAAAATCATAGAATATAACGAATTTTCGAATTTGCGAATATTCTACTAAATATTCGCGAAATATCGCGAATTCGAATATGACCCCTGCCGCTCATCACTATTAGAGATCTCGGGCTGATCTGGGTACTGGCGTCAGACCGCTGGGTGGCGGCCGTTGCTACCTCCTCTTCCTGATGCTATGTCAAGAATGGCTGCACATCAGTGAGGTCTGAGAATGGATGGGAAAATAATTCCTCTGACTCGAGTGGAGGGGCTCTAGTGGTGGTGGTAGTGGTGGTGGTATCTTTGGGGGTGCACACAGCAGAGAGTGAGGAGGGTGCAGATACAGAGGATCAGGAGGGTGCAGAAGAGGAAGGCTGAGTGAGCCACTCAACCAACTCTGTTGCGTCCTTTGTCGTAATCGCACGCACCTTCTCCAACTTCCCACTTGGGCTCCGGCCTGGTGCACCTGCCCGACCCCTACCATCCCTGCCGAATGGCCTGCCTCTTCCTCTGCCTGTCATTTTCAAAATGACCCTGTGACAAAGTCCCTATAGAAGAGCAGTATTTGTGGAAGCAGTTATATTGCAGGCCTCAATCTATATTTGGGGGAAATAGTATTTTGTGGAAACAGGTATATAGAACACCTTAATGAGTAATTGCTGGAATCTGGTTTATCAAACCCTCAATCAATATTTGGTAGAAGCTGGTGTAACGCAAGCCTCAATCAATATTTGGTGGAAGCCGGTATATCAATCCCCTCTATCAGTATTTTGTGGAAACAGGTATATAGAACCCCTTAATGAGTAATAGCTGGAATCTGGTTTATCAAACCCCTTAATCAATATTTGGTGGAAGCTGGCGTATCGCAGGCCTCAATCAATATTTGGTGGAGGCCGGTATATCAATCCCCTCTATCAGTATTTTGTGGAAACAGGTATATAGAACCCCTTAATGAGTATTTGCTGGAAGCTGGCAAATCAAACCCCTTAATGAATATTTGGTGAAAGCTGGTGTATCGCAGGCCTTAATCAATATTTGGTGGAAGCCGGTATATCAATCCCATCTATCAGTATTTTGTGGAAACAGGTATATAGAACCCCTTAATGAGTATTTGCTGGAAGCTGGTATATCAAACCCCTTAATATTTGGCAGAAACTGGTGAATCACAGGTCTCAATCAATATTTGGTGGAAGCCGGTATATCTATCCCCTCTATCAGTATTTTGTGGAAATAAGTATATAGAACCCCTAATGAGTATTTGCTGGAAGCCGGTGTATCGCAGGCCTCAATCAAAATTTTGTGGAAACCGGTGTATCACACCCCTCAATCAATATTTTCTGGAAGCTGGTGTATCACACCACTCAATCAGTATTTTGTGGAAGCAGGTATATCGCACCCCTTAATCATTTTTTTTTGGGACAACAGGTATATCACACCAGTTGCAATTAGTTATTCCAATAGCGTTTGTCCCTCTATCTAGCTGCGGTATCTCAGCAGAACCGCACACAACTGCTGCACAATACAAATGAACTATAATATACTTTATTTGTTAGAAGGCATATTATAGATCTATCACACCCCTTAATCAGTTTTTTTGGGGGGGCAACTGTTATATCACACCAGTTGCAATTAGTTATTCCAATAACGTTTGTCCCTCTATCTAGCTGCAGTATAGCAGCAGAACCGCACACAACTGCTGCACAATACAAATGCACTATAATATACTTTCTATGTTGGAAAGTATATTATAAGTATATCACACCCCTTAGTATGTTACACCTATAGATAGCACACATATACCAGTCCTTAAAAGGACTTTTGTGGCCCTATTAGCTACTGTTTGGTGTCCCTAACAGCCTGTCCCTGCTCCACACAGCAACCTCTCCCTACACTGGCAAAAAACTGAATGTAAAATGGTGGCCAGATCGGGTTTATTTATAGGGTAGGGGGCATGTCCATGTGCTGAAACGTCTCAATTGGCTGTCCTGTCCCACCTGATGGATATGTAGAACAACCCCACTACCACCTGATGGATATGTCATGGGTTCAAAGTTCGGCACAATGCAAAATAATATGGCGCCGATGTCCGCCACATGTTCGCTTGTTCGGTGAACCGTGAACGAGCAAAGTTCGCCGCAAAACGACCGCCGGGCGAACCGCAAGGCCATCTCTATTGGTGATGTTGGTAGACAAGATTGTTATGGTGAATCTACAAAAGTACATCTTTATTTTGGCTTTCTCATGATTCTCCTTTCATTGACTTGCTTACATCTTATAGTTGTTGGTTACCAGAGTGAGCAAAGAAAATTGTTACAATGTGTTACTGTGCTTTCTTTATCACCACTTTAATAACATCCATGTGTGTAACCTACAAAAAGTACGTAAAAACTGTTATATTGCCAACAAAAGTAAAAGTCAAGAAGGAAAGCATGTTTATATCACTAAGTCTGTGCAAAAGGTTTAGGCAGGTTTGGAAGAATGCTGCAAAGTAAGAATGCTTTTAAAAATAGAAGTGTTAATAGTTTAAAATGAAATGTATTCTGCAGCAGGACACAAACGAAACACACAGCCAATGTCATCAAGAACTATCTTCAGCGTAAAGAAGAACGAGGAGCCCTAGAAGTGATGATATGGCCTTCACAGAGCCCTGATATCAACATCTTCAAGTTTTTCTGGGATTATATGAAAAGACAGAAAGATTTGAGCAAGCCTATATCCACAGAAGATCAGTGGTTAGTTCTCCAAAATGTTTTGAACCTCCCTGGCAAGTTCCTTTAAAAACTGTGTGCTAGTGTACCTAGAACAACTGGTGCTGTTTTGAAGTCAAAAGGCGGTCACACCAAAATATTGAGTCGATTTAGATTTCTCTCTTGTTCATTCCCTTTGCATTTTGTTAATTGATAAAAATAAACTATTAGGGCTACTTTCACACTCTCGTTTGGTGCAGATCCATCATGGCTCTGCACAGACGGATCCACACCAATAAGGCTACTTTCACACTGGCGTTTTAGTTTCCGTTTGTGAGATCCGTTCAGGGCTTAAAACAGATCAGTTTTGCCCTAATGCATTCTGAATAGATACGGATCAGTTCAGAATGCATCAGTTTGCCTCCGTTCCCCCTCCATTCTGCTCTGGAGGCGGACACCAAAACGCTGCTTGCGGAGGCAAACGGATCCGTCCTGACACACAATGTAAGGCTACTTTCACACTCGCGTTTGGTGAGGAACCGTCATGGATCTGCACAGACGGATCCGCACCGATAATACAACCGCATGCATCCATTCAGAACGGATCCGTTTGTATTATCTTTAACATTGCCATAACGGATCCGTCTAAAACACCATTGGAAGTCAATAGGGGACGGATCCGTTTTCTATTGTGCTATATTGTGTCAGTCATTTTTTCCACTTCTGCCTAAAACATTTGCACAGTACTGTATGCATAAGATAACTACCCCTTAAATACTATTATGATGGTGTACTTTTAAGTGCCTGTTAATCAATTGCCAAAGCTAAATCTAATTGTCTATGACAGATTTGGCTATAGGCTCCTACTAAATGTTTCAGAATGGAAGAAAGAGAGATAATCCATATTGATGTGCACAATGGCTGTTCATAAACTTTTTAGCCTTCAAGACCCATATTGAGATCAAATAATTTGGCTAATAATTGTAAGGAAACAAAGGAAAATTATATTAAAATATTTCAGATACTCCTGACAAACATATTCCCCAGAAGAATGCAGAAGTGTACAGTATGTCTGCTGTTGACTTCAATGGAAAAAAATATTTCCTAAACTGTATATGTTTTTGTTTTGTGCATACAGTTGTATTGAATGTCCATTTCAGTACAGTTGTGACTGCGGTATCTCACAGTATACTATCCAAATATAAGCTAAAAGGATATCCTTTTGGCATTAATTACTATTGAAGTGTTTGAAAATAGAAGGACTTCCAAAAAAGCATAACAGCCTTACATTCTTTATAAAACCATGACAAAAATCACAAATTGGTGGAAGGAAACCAAGCTCACTCTACCAAGTCCCTATATAGCCTTACCCAGGGGTGTAGCTATAGAGGAAGCAGGGGAAGCAACTGCTTTGGGGGCCAAACTCAGAAGGGGCCCACCCAGGAGGAGGATTGAAAGATTTTATTGTCAGGGCCCCCTCAACAATATTATACAATGACATTATATACAATGACCTTATTTACAGTGACATGACATACGTGTAGGAAATGGATGGAGCTGCTGCCTTGCCTGGTCTGAGAGAGCGACTTGGACTAGCCACAGGAGTTGGGGTTGCAAGTGAGGAGGGGTTTGAGAAGAAGTTGCTGGCAGGGTGAGCCTGTTCAAAAATTTGGCTGCGAGGCACAGTCATTTCTAGTTACGCCGCTGGTCTGACCTATAGCAGGATAATTGTTCCACTAAGGCTTCTCAAGAGGAACACGTCAACAGTATGATTTGGACACCTATGAGAAAGTACGTCAAATTGCCACAATGGCAGTACTATGAATGAGACAAAGACAAAAAAAAGTACATATAAGTACTAAAAGTAAATATATTAGGAGGATAGCACATCCTGCATTTGGTTCAAATTTGTTTTCCTATGGATAACACCATAGTTCATTGGGGGCAAAAAGTAAAGGTAATAGCTGCAATTTACTAAAGTAATAAATAGGCAGGATAATAACTCATATGAAAACTGAAAAGTAAGTAGTAAAAAGTAAAAGGTAATACAGATAAAAGGGTATGAAAAGCCAGTTCAGATAACACTGGTACTTGAGTGTCCCAAGAGATATTTATGTAATTCACCCAAAATTGCAACATGATGACTCACAGGGACATTGGTAGTACCATGAAAGCAGGTTTATAAAGGTCAGGTTATTAAAGTGTATGGGAACATTGACATATCAGTCAAGCAATGTTTCTATGATGTATGCCAAATGTGCACCACATACCTGGTGAATTCAGCCTCACATAGCAACACTGATTATTCTTTATGTGCAAAAAGCCATGAAGACAACCCTTCTCTTCTTCACTGCCAGAATACAAAAGATCCCTTTTATAGAGGCGTGTGGTGAATTTGACTTCCCTGTGTCTGCTCCCACTTTGTGAAGAGAACAATTCAGCTAATAGATATTAAGAAGTGTATCTGCAAAAAAGAAATCATTTAAAAATGTAAAATTCAGAGCCTGCTCAACACACCATGCCAAGCAGTTCATCACAATCTACAGTGCAAGAAAGCTATTTTCTGTTGGTGGAATGACATATAGATCTTGAACACTGTGAAACATAATACCCAACACTCCAAAATTTTATTAAAATCATTAAAGTTTGCTAAGAAATTCTTAGAAACTTATCAGTAACAACAATGACAAACATTGGTAATGTGCTTTTTCACACAAGGGGCTGAAAGCACAGGGATAGGACAGGGGAGTTAGTGGCATCCATGTAGGCTATCCTCCAAGACATCCAGTAGAGTCAATTTTATAGGAAGCTTATTTGCCTCTTATTATATTTTTGAAGTGGGCACCCTAGGAGTTACACTGATGCTGTATTATTGGTCATAACAAGGCAACGCTGTGCCTCAGAACTTTTGGATCTCTTAAACATTTTGGACATATGTTGGATGTCACTTTTTATAGTAAAAGCTGAATTTTATAAACAAATAAAAGACATATCTATCTTTAGTTGGAATTAATAAAGCTAACTAATAAAAAATACTAAAGAATCCTTCTGTAAGCAAATTATAATTTATTTACGGCCAGCAGTCAGTCTTCTGAATTATTTGTTGGCATTGGACAAACTCAATATATGTGATGTATTAAGAGTGCATTATTTTATGTTATTTCTAATACTTTATAGTGATAAAGAAACAGAATACTATATTTATAAGCAAACAACAGAAAACTAATGGTGTTATATTTTCCCAGGAACATGGTGCATGATTAATTCCTATCCCAGCACTCAGCTCATGTATAAGTTATTTGGGTGGTTGCTTATATTAAAAGGCAAGAGGTGTCAAAAGCATGAAAATAAGGAAATTTATACTGGAATATTTATAACATAGCTATTGTTACAATATGAAACAGATTTCTAAAAACAGTCAAATATAGCATTTTATTTTGATAGTAACATATCAAATTAACTTGAACAACTGATCTGCTATAACAAATAGTTATCAGGAAATATATATGTTACATTGTGATTTATAGTCAGATATTTTCCTTTAATATTATTTGTTTTTGCTTTTTATTAAGTTAGTAAAAATGTATACTGTTGTATAAATTTATGGTGTCAGCCTACTTTTTACATTAAAGATTTATAAACCTCAATAGTAGGTGATATATAGCAAACATTCTTTATTTTGGCACCTAAACATTTTTTTCCAGGAAGCCCAGAGTCCACTATAATAGTTCCAAAGTCAATTTTAATGGGTACGTACACCTTTCTAATCATTTACAACCATTAGCTCTCTGCAGGTAACATGAAGAAACTTTGTGGATAGTCTTAAATAAATATATCCAATAGTATTGTCTCCAGCTACTAGATATCATGTATCTCCATGGTTACAGACTACACATTGTGTGTAGTCTGATCCTGCACGTATACTCCCTTCCATAGCTGACCTGTCAATTGCATGTTAGTGCACAGACTATACAATGTTTGTTTTTAGTCTGTAACCATGGAAACACGCAGGTGTTCATTTTCTGTTTTAGATTCTAGATTTCAGAACAACATTAAAACTCTCTTAAAATAGCTGGATTGATGTTAAAGGGGTTGTCCAGGATTGCCTTTAAAAAAAATATACAGGGTGGGCCATTTATATGGATACACCTTAATAAAATGGGAATGGTTGGTGATATTAACTTCCTGTTTGTGGCACATTAGTATATGTGAGGGGGGAAACTTTTCAAGATGGGTGGTGACCATGGCGGCCATTTTGAAGTCAGCCATTTTGAATCCAACTTTTGTTTTTTTCAATAGGAAGAGGATCATGTGACACATCAAACTTATTGGGAATTTCACACGAAAAACAATGGTGTGCTTGGTTTTAACGTAACTTTATTCTTTCATGAGTTATTTACAAGTTTCTCTTTGTTTACAGCCATTGACATGTCGCCGAGGTTAACACGTGAGGAGCGGATAGAAATTGTGTTGATGTCTGGTGAACGCAGTAACCGGGTCATTGCAGCAGATTTCAATGCAAGACACCCTACAAGACCACCCATCTCCCATGCTACAGTTCAGTTCAGTGTTGGATTTGCCAAAATGTGGACGCATGAAATCTGTCTCTAATGAAGAAACATCAGTGGCTGTCCTAGCTTCATTCAGCAAGAGCCCACAGCGTTGCACTCTCCGCATGTCACTGGAAAGTGGCATTAGTCGAACATCCCTTCGGCGGATATTAGCTACTCACAAATGGCACCCTTACAAACTCCAGCTACTGCAGCATCTCAACAAGGATGACCCAGATCGGCGCACTGAATTTGCAGAATGGGCAAAACAAAAATTGGAACAGGACCCTCAGTTTACGCAGAAGATTTTGTTCAGTGATGAGGCAAACTTTTATGTGAATGGTGAAGTTAACAAACAAAACCACCGCTATTGGTCTGACACTAACTCACATTGGATAGATCCCTCCAAGACTGTTGGAACAAAAAAATTGATGGTATGTTGTGGTATATGGGGTACAAAGATAGTGGGGCCATTCTTCATCAATGGAAACCTCAAGGCCACTGGATATGCGAAATTGCTACATGATGATGTGTTTCCCTCTTTATGCACTGAAGCTGGCACGTTCCCTCAGTTTTTCCAGCACGATGGTGCACCACCACATTATGGGTGTCAGGTCCGAGCATTCCTAGATGAACAGTTTCCTGGAAAGTGGATTGGTCGTCGTGGGTCAGTTGAATGGCCCCCAAGGTCTCCCGATCTGACCCCCTTAGACTTTTATCTTTGGGGTCATCTGAAGGCAATTGTCTATGGTGTGAAGATACGAGATGTGCAGCACCTGAAACTACGGATACTGGAAGCCTGTGCTGGCATTTCTCCTGCGGTGTTGCTATCAGTGTGTGAAGAGTGGGAGAAGAGGGTTGCATTGGCAATCCAACACAATGGGCAGCACATTGAACACATTTTATAAGTGGTCAGAAACTTGTACATAACTCATGAAAGAATAAAGTTACATTAAAACCAAGCACACCATTGTTTTTCTTGTGAAATTCCCAATAAGTTTGATGTGTCACATGACCCTCTTCCTATTAAAAAAACAAAAGTTGGATTCAAAATGGCCGACTTCAAAATGGCCGCCATGGTCACCACCCATCTTGAAAAGTTTCCCCCCTCACATATACTAATGTGCCACACAACAGGAAGTTAATATCACCAACCATTCCCATTTTATTAAGGTGTATCCATATAAATGGCCCACCCTGTATATCAGCCCCTCCCTACCAGACCTGTGAAGGGAAGCATACTTTCTGGCTCTCCCTTGCTCAGTTCTGACTCCGTTAGTCCCTGGATGTCTTCACTGTGCTTCAGTCCCCACATGTAAACTTCTGGCATGGGCTCACTTATGCTGCTACAGCCTGTGACACTTGGGGACACGTCACTGTTGAGGCCAGTCTTTGGCAGCAGTAGTGCATGTGACCCCCATCCATGTCAGAAGTTTATATGTAGGACTGAAGCTGGGGATGATGGAGGCAGAACCAAGCAGAAGGTAAGTATACCACGTCAAGTTAATTTCTAGTTCCTTCCTCCTAGCTACTGTAGTTACATAGACACTCCCGTAACACTGTTGCTGCTTGGAGATGTCCATAGGACATGGTCATGTAAGAACAGCCCAAAACAGAAGATAGCAGCATTAAAGGTAAAAGAAAATAAATCATAAAATTACTGTTACCTTTATAAATAATTATTTTAAAGGATGCTGATACAAACTGTAAAACCAATTTAAGGAGCACTTCCAGAAAGATTAAAAAAACACAAAATCTCATATTTTGATTGGATCTATATACATAGTAATAACATGAATAAATTAATAAAGTATACCTGGAAATAATGCATAACAAATTCAACAATTTGCTTAAATCATTTCTGCATATTCCATGAAAAGTTTTTTTTTTTGCATGAGGAGCTGTGGAGCATATCGCTTTAAATACACAATCTTTAGAGTACTATTTTTTCTCCAAGTTTCACTTGGTCATTATTGCACATAATGTAGCAATATGACACCTTTAATTAGGAATAATTGAAGCATACCCACATATCTGCATTATTGGTATAAGCTCATTATCATGTATATTACCTTAGACAATCATAGCTCTGTAACATCCCAATTATCTAGGAGAACACACTTGTTTATACTAATGCCTCAATATGTATTTAATCTTTTTAATTGGCGTTTAACTGGGTTTTTCTTTTAATGTTTTGTGTTTTAATTCCAATACTTCCTTTAAGTTACTGTTAAATGGTATACTTTGGTTTGTTTGGAATCATTAGAAAGCAGCACATAATGGAATATACATTTGCAAAGATACAAATATAAAATAAAATGAAAAGTTGTAGAGCAATAATTATAATAATTTCATATAACATACTAAAGAATAAAATAAATCCTAAAATGTCCACGTATTTCCATTAACTGCAACAATATGTCTGGTAAAATGTCAACATAGAAACAAGGTTCCAGAGGTCCGGCTGAAGAGAAACACATTTGATGCCATTTTGGAGCCAATCCCTTGCTGCCAGGGAAAATGTTTTATGCTATTATTTACAAATAATCAATAATCTAATAATCAATTTTATTTGACCAATGTGCATAATAATATCAACAAAGTTTGCAATGGAAAGCCCCTGTACAGTTGTGGCCAAAAGTTTTGAGAATTACATAAATATTGGAAATTGGAAAAGTTGCTGCTTAAGTTTTTATAATAGCAATTTGCATATACTCCAGAATGTTATGAAGAGTGATCAGATGAATTGCATAGTCCTTCTTTGCCATTAAAATTAACGTAATCCCAAAAAAAAACTTTCCACTGCATTTCATTGCTGTCATTAAAGGACCTGCAGAGATCATTTCAGTAATCGTCTTGTTAACTCAGGTGAGAATGTTAACGAGCACAAGGCTGGAGATCATTATGTCAGGCTGATTTGGTTAAAATGGCAGACTTGACATGTTAAAAGGAGGGTGATGCTTGAAATCATTGTTCTTCCATTGTTAACCATGGTGACCTGCAAAGAAACGCGTGCAGCCATCATTGCGTTGCATAAAAATGGCTTCACAGGCAAGGATATTGTGGCTACTAAGATTGCACCTCAATCAACAATTTATAGGATCATCAAGAACTTCAAGGAAAGAGGTTCAATTCTTGTTAAGAAGGCTTCAGGGCATCCAAGAAAGTCCAGCAAGCGCCAGATCGTCTCCTAAAGAGGATTCAGCTGCGGGATCGGAGTGCCACCAGTGCAGAGCTTGCTCAGGAATGGCAGCAGGCAGGTGTGAGCGCATCTGCACGCACAGTGAGGCGAAGACTTTTGGAAGATGGCCTGGTGTCAAGAAGGGCAGCAAAGAAGCCACTTCTCTCCAAAAAAAACATCAGGGACAGATTGATCTTCTGCAGAAAGTATGGTGAATGGACTGCTGAGGACTGGGGCAAAGTTATATTCTCCGATGAAGCCTCTTTCCGATTGTTTGGGGCATCTGGAAAAAGGCTTGTCCGGAGAAGAAAAGGTGAGCGCTACCATCAGTCCTGTGTCATGCCAACAGTAAAGCATCCTGAGACCATTCATGTGTGGGGTTGCTTCTTATCCAAGGGAGTGGGCTCACTCACAATTTTGTCCAAAAACACAGCCATGAATAAAGAATGGTACCAAAACACTCTCCAACAGCAACTTCTTCCAACAATCCAACAACAGTTTGGTGAAGAACAATGCATTTTCCAGCACGATGGAGCACCGTGTCATAAGGCAAAAGTGATAACTAAGTGGTTCGGGGACCAAAACGTTGACATTTTGGGTCCATGGCCTGGAAACTCCCCAGATCTTAATCCCATTGAGAACTTGTGGTCAATCCTCAAGAGGCGGGTGGACAAACAAAAACCCACTAATTCTGACAAACTCCACGAAGTGATTATGAAAGAATGGGTTGCTATCAGTCAGGAATTGGCCCAGAAGTTGATTGAGAGCATGCCCAGTCGAATTGCAGAGGTCCTGAAAAAGAAGGGCCAACACTGCAAATACTGACTCTTTGCATAAATGTCATGTAATTGTCGATAAAAGCCTTTGAAGCGTACGAAGTGTGTGTAATTATATTTTACTACATCACAGAAACAACTGAAACAAAGATCTAAAAGCAGTTTAGCAGCAAACTTTGTGAAAACTAATATTTTTGTCATTCTCAAAACTTTTGGCCAAGACTGTATATTTGACTTTTATTTAATCTCTTCTTTCAGATTGTCTCTGCTGGGTCTCAAACTGAGGACCTGCTGTATGGACAGCAGAAACTGTAGCAGCGAGCCACCAGCTCAACTGTTCTCAATGGAATGCTTTTACCTGAATATAAACTTCAGTGTTTTTCACATGTGCTAAGTATTCACATGCATGACATACTGGTCGTATCTACTGATAAACTGTATCTCTATACGCCAATTCATTGTACGATTTATTTATTTTTTCCTTTGTTTTTTTTTTTCAAGTGTAAAGACCAAGGTATATTTTTCAGTAATTAAAAAAAAATTAATGGCACAAAATAAATTACAATAAAACAATTTTTATAATACATTTTATTACATTAATGTCACAATACCACTGGAACTCTCATTAAGAGCAGCTCAGGATGGTGTTGGTGGTAGTAAGGTCAACTGTAAGCATTCTATGTCCTATATAGTAGACTATACATAGCTGAGTACATTGCCCTCTATGGAAGGGTGGTTCTCCAAGCTCTCTTACACTGTGTTGTCTCCTTCAAGAACAGGTGGTACTCCCATTTAAAAGAAGCTGAAGCTGATGGAGATACTTCTACCACATTAAACTGCTGTTTCTGAAATAGCACAACATGTATATCTTTAATGACCTCCCATTGACAGGTAGTACTCCCAGTGAACTTTTATTGAATTGTGTTGCACTTGAATTGTGTTCTCTTGGGACAGATGCTACTCCTATTAAAATGAGCAGTGCCAGTGACAGTTTGCAGGGTCCCAGGCCACTGCTGAGGTGTTTTGTTTCTCTGGTAAGTTCAGCTTGCCCCCTATCCAACGCGCTTCTGTGCATGCCAGATAAACCACTGCCAGGATGGAAATAAAACAAAGGGGCCTGTCGTCATCTTCCCTTAACATTACTAACAAAATAATCGTTCATTATCGTAATTATGGTAAAATGTTCAATAACTGTGATTTTAATTGTCGTAATCTCTGTACTTGTCTGTAAGAATGCTTATGTCTTCATGTTACTTCTTTGGCAATGTATGGCCCTGCATGCGTATATTTATTAACACCGACGTTTTTGATGTCTTAATAAAGGCCCATAGTTGGCGGAGCATTCGCTGAAGTTATGAAGTAGTGCCAGCCTTTCCATAACTTTGGCGCATCCACCGCCAGTTCTAAATGTAAGACAGCTTCCTATCTATCTTACATTTAGACCATTTTCTACACCTAAAACAGGCTTAGAAAATGATGAATGAGACAGGTCTACAGGTCTGTTCTCTTCCCCGCCCACACCACACTCATAATTTTAGACCTGGAATGAAAGGGCAAAAGTTGTAGATAGTGGCGCAACTAACGTTGTGTATTTCAGTATAATAAATGATTCCCTTAGTTTTTCCAGGTCAGGAAAGCATGGTGATTTAACATCATGGAAACATGCCTAATCTTTCAGGGTGCAGGAATGGCTGAAAATCTACAAAGCTGTGAATGTCGCCAAATTTATTGCTATTGAGGTTTCACAGGCTTTCATGGCTCTGAATACACATGTTGACTACAAGCATAAGTATACACACATGTAATCCAAGATATTAAAAATATGTAATATAATTTCCGTTTAAAAAGCAGGTGACAGAATGAACCAACCAGTATGATAAGTACAAAAAACATGTCACATGTAAGTGCAGGTATAACACAACCTCTCAATGCAATGTGTACACATAATGTCAATAAAAAAACCTTCCATAGCTGATTATGATCATACAATGTAGGGATCATCCATCATTTACTAAAAATTGAAGTGAATTAAAGTAGATGAGGGTAAGTGGAAAAGGAAGCAGAAGGGAGAAAGAAGGGGCAAGAAAACTTGGTGAGCGGGTGCGTGGTCGGCTCCTGGTATTTCTCCTAGAAATACATGAATACATTGGCACTTCAGTGTTGCAAGTTGAAATGTGTTCCTACAAACCTTGCCCAATCAATGCTGACGGTGTAGAGACTGTGCAGAGACACACACTTTTGACCAGGTGCCAATTTATTCATACATTTATAGAAGTAATAAAAGAAGGTGACACTACACAGAGTTTTAAAAAAAACATGCTACCAAGTTACTAATTTTAGGGAGAATACATACATTTACTAAACTTGAATAAGTCAATAAGACTTCACAGTTGGAGAGTTGTTAAGAGAACTCACCTATTGTACTTGGGATGTTGGGAATGGGTCCAAAATAGTAACAGTTTCGAGCTCTGGAGCAGTCTGAGGTCAGGAGTTACTGTAGATGTACTTTATGTCCTGGAGGGGTCTTTGGTAAGCAAAAATGCAAAGATAAATGGTCCAGAAGAGTTTACTTTTTTTATTTTTTAAAAGGATTTCGCTCTAAGAGATAGGATTCTTGTGGTTGATGTCAAAGTCATTTTACACACGCTGGTAATGATCAGGTAGTGATGGGGGTCTGCCAGAGTTATAGCTAGGGTTCAGGGGCAGATTAAGTGCATGATAGGCTTGGGGCTGTCGACCCAACTTGGGCCCCTCCCTCCATTTTAGTTTAGTTTTTTTTGTATGAAGAGGCTGCGGTGCTTCGTGAGCACCACAGTCTCTTCCTAGGCCATATGACATCTTCAGACTAAAAAAAATACCCCAAATTACCCCAAATTGGGTCCTAAACTGAAAAATTTGGTCGCCAAATTTAAAATACATACAAATACAAAATACATACAATACATAATTATAATAAAAAAGGCATGGAGGACAATACAGCACCACATACCTCTTACATCCAGGGAAATCTCTTGTCATGTATACCTTCTCTTTCCTCTTCTCCTCCTTTTGACCCAGACCGCCATGGCAAATTCTTTCAGCCACATCTCGTCTCTACAGAGTTTGTAACACAGACACATTAGATTTCTCAATTTTTCCATCAACCTCCCCATCTTGGTGTCCCAACAATGTCATCCTGCTGCCACTCCCAATACTGTGCCCATTGTGCCCCAGGTACTATACTGCTGAAAAATAGTGATCCTAATAGACATAATTGGGGTCATTTATCAAACTGGTGTAAAGTAGAACTGGATTTCCAAATGTCAAAAATGAAAGGTGGAACCTGACTGGCTGCTATGGGCTGCTAAGCCAGTTCTACTTTACACTTAGTTTGATAAATTACCCCAAATGTCCCTATAGTGTCTACGTAGAGTGTCCCCAGTAATAACACCCTATATTGTGCTCCAGGTAATAATCCCTGTATAGTGTCCCCAAAAATAATAGAATTTCCCCTACAGTGCCTCCTCAATAGCAATGCCCCCATATAGTAATTTCCCCCACAATGCCCCCACATAGTAATACCCCATAGTAATTTCCCCCCCACATAGTAATTTCCCCCATACTGCCCCATATAGTAGTTTGCCCCCACACTGCCACCACATAGTAATTTCCCCCACACTGCTCCATATAGTAATCCCCCCACACTGCCCCATATAGTAATTTCCCCCACTCTGTCCCAACACAGTAGTTTTTCCCACACAGTAATTTCCCCCACACTTCCCCCATATAGTAATTTCTCCCACACATAGTAATTTGCCCCACATAGCAATTTCTCCCACACTTTCCCCTCAAAGTAGTTTCCCCCACACTGTTCCCACATAGTAATTTGCCCCCACATTGCCCCTACATAGTAATTTCACCCACACTGCCCCCACATAGTAATTTGCTCCCCCACACTGCCCCCACATACTAATTTCCCCCACACTGCCCCACATAGTAATTTGCCCCCACATAGTAATCCCTCCCAAAATAATTTTCCCCCACATAGTAGTCCCTCCCATAATAATTTGATCTCACACAGCCCCCACATAGTAATCCTTCCATAATAGTTTTCCCCCACATAGTCATTTGACTCCATATGTACTCAATGTCTCTTCAATTACGTGTCCTCTTGTTTGTCCCCACCCCACATGTCCCCCAAAGTAGGAACATGAAAAAAAAATGAAAAAAGATGAAAAGCTAAATACTCACCTATGCTTGCAGAGGAAGGCGGGATGATGCAGGCACTCACATGTCACAGTGCTGCATCCCGGCACATGCGCGCGATGACATTATCAAGCCCGCCTGAGACGGGATTTCAATACTACCTGAAGCCTATAGCGGTGATCGCGGCAGGGCTGCAAACTATGTGCTCCTGTGCCCCACAGCAGTATGTGGGCATTCAGGTCGGCATTGAGCCTCCCAGGTCGGCTGCCGACCCGAACGCCCCTATTGTAATCCGCCACAGCTAGGGGTTGAACATGGACGGGTATTTAAAAACACATTCGTCATCTGAGCTCCCAACCCACATAATGGTACACCATGAGCACTACTTAATACCACTAAATAATGTCTGAATATTACCTCCATACTATGACCATACAAAGATAGTTAGTAGTTTTTCACAGATCCTCTGCAGACCAAATCAATGATTATGGTAGAATTATATCCAGTGAATTACAGTTGACCTCTCCTTTGATTGGAATCATTCACTTTTTTTCCATCTGGCCCAGACAACCATGACAAAATTTTCCAGCTACAGCTTGTGTCTGTAAAGTTTGCAACACAGACATTTTTAGACTGCTCACTTTCCCAGCATCTGCCCTATCTTTTCCAAAGCTGCACAAACTCCCCATACTGCTGATACCCCCAATTATGTGCCTGTTTCTGCCTCGTACACCCCTGTTACTGTACCTGCTGTGTGACACAGTACCCCCAAATATTGTGCTTCAGATATAATAGTTTCATGATCATAATTAGCCCACAAAAATAGTGGCTCATAAATGCACCACTGAAAACAGCAGTACGCCCAAAAAGTATTGTGCCCAATACATAACGCCCTATATTGTGCCCAGATGGTTATAGAGCTCCGCACAGAAAAAGTGCCATCTTTTTTACCCCACAGAATAATAGTGGTCTTCTAACTGTCCACACTATAATAATGCCCCTCTTGTGCCTACACAAAGTAATAATGCCCACCACTTACATAGTATTCATGCCCCCTATGTGCCTATGTAATAATGAACCTTCAGAAAATAATTATTCTTGTGTGTGCCCTTGTAAGTAACAGTAAGTCCTCTAAAAATTACCAGTTCCCCTTTTTTCCTCAGACAGTAATAATACCCCCAGTATGCCCCTTTAACGGTAATAATATCAGATAAGTGCCCTCCAAAAAATACCTATTGAGTGCCCTCCCTAAAAAGTAACTTAGTGCATGATAAAAAGTAATGTCTCCCACAGTGTCCCCTAAAAAGTATTGTGCAATCCCTAAGAAACAATTAGTGCACCACGTGGTTTTCTTGGATTTACATATTGATTACCTATCCTCAGGAAAGGTCAAATGTTAAACATTTTATAATTTACTTTATTGGGGAAAGTTTTTTCTTTGTGTTAGAAAACAGAGTGTAAAGAGTCTTCTTAGCAAAGTTGCGACTGTGCATTACTAAGGGAGTCTGTCTACAGCATTCTACTGAGCACTCATAACACTTGTGTGCAGCAAGTCAGATAGGCAAGGTGACGGCAGTGATACTTAGGGCACATGTACATAGTCAGGGAATGGGGTAGTAACAACAGGCAGAATGGAAGCCTCTGTATGTTACACACAAGCGTCTTCAGCTCTCAGTAAAACCGAAGACAGACTCTCCTTAGCAACACTTAGGGGGAAATTTATCATAAGTCAGATTTAACACAGGGCCCGCTGACCTTGCCTGTTCCCCGCCACGTTCCTTTTTGGAAAGCTTCGAGGGCGATATACAAATGCACTTGCACCTAATTTTAGGAGCAATAGTGTTTGAATAGAACAAAAACAAGTTTGTGTCTTTTTTACTCTAGAAAATACAAGAATGATAAATTCCCCCCGGAATGATAAGTTACACCCTGTTTTTTCGACAAAGAAATATCTTTCCCTAATAAAGTATGTTACACACAAATATTTAACATCCCTGTTCCTACACTATATTAAAAATAAACCAAAATGACAGTTACATTTTAAATGTTCCTCGATACCCAGAACACTAAGTTTCTGTAGTATATCATCTTCTCATTAATAAAACATACTTATAAACCCAGCATAATGAACCTAATCTCATATGCTGCATACCTCCTTGTTATACGTGTGAGATTTGGTATGGATTTACTGCTGTGTTTTATCTTTCAGCTCCTTATTATGATACATACTGTAACACACATTCGACACGCGCTTCTTCTTTATACGTTGACATCTTCACCATGACTCCACTGATGATGACAATGGTGGATTGCAGCTGAAGATTCCTATTAGGATTCAGCTAGACAAGTCTGCGCTCTGGAATATATGATTTAAGGACCACCCCATCTTTACCTGACCTTGATCTGTCATGAGTCTAATTTTAACACGTGTCCTTGCCATGATCACACTTTCTATTTCTTGCCCCGATACTAATACAGAAAAATATTCCAATAATAATAAATGATGTTTTTAGTGGATTGTTTCAATTGTAATGGTGTGAGGCTATAACAATAATATTAGGAATAATAAAAACTGAGAAAGCTGAGGAGGAGGAAATGTCCTTACAGAGCGTTTTATTTCTACTTGCAAATGAAAAAGAAAAAAGATGAGATGTCTCTGCAAGTTGAAGCCAGGTGCCCCCAAGCAACTTTAATCTGCATGAGCAGCACTTATGTGGCTGGTAAGCCAATCTGAAACTGACCTTGGCAGCACCAAGGGGGCAAACTTTACATAAGAATGAATGATCTTAGTTCAATCTCTGCAATGCGTTTGGCAGAAGCATTTTTTTCCTTTAATGTCCGGAACATGTACGCCCTTGTGTTCTAATAATTCTTTTTCTTAAGGAAACATACGCTACACTGGATGCGCTTGGCATCAAATTAGTTTTGAGGGATTGAATGTGCAGTGGAGTAAATAAATTATTGTGCTTTTGGCTCTAACCAGTCTATGTTTATCTTCATGTGCTGAATGTAAGTATCAATACTTATTATGGTTTATTGGCCACCGGTGGCAACGGCAGAAATGAATCCGCATTCATCGAATTTATGCCGGCTGCTTGCTTTGGAGGACAAAATCACTTATCTGGGGGTTGTATGTATTCTGCATTTTTTACATTTTAAATAAATGTAAACTTCTTATTTGTCCTTTTGAAAGGGCATAAAGGAAGATTTAACAAAGACCACAAAAAAATTGCCGCTGCTACATAAGCTACAGCCGTGAGCTTTGGTAGAAGAATATGCGGATGCATAAATGCATAAAGCCGCTCAGGTGCAAATGCAGTAATTCAAACCTGTTTTTTTTTATCCTTCCCATCTCAACCGTGCATTAAAATTTCTGGTTCCCAACTGTAAAGTCTTTAGACGGCGAGCCGGTTCTGGAGTTTTCGAAACACATTTTTTAAATGTGATTTCATGTCTTGGAAGAAGTTTATTTGCAAGAAAACGAGCTTTATAATGTCAAATAAGAAATTCAAAATAGTTTTTGTGGAGTGTGAATGTTTAAAATAGACTTTGCCGGAGCATTTTGATAGGATTCCTTTCGGCTCCTACAACTTTATTTCTAACTGTAAATTTGCAGATGATAAAGAAAAGATTGGTATAAAAGAGGAGAAATGTGTCTTTGGTATGCATGCTAATGTCAACTTTTTATTCATAGGGCACAAGTAATGTAAAAGTAACTGTAAAAGTGCGATTGTATCTCCCTAGGTCCCAGATATAAATTCGCACTACCCCTTTCCACTCAATCACTACTCCAACTTGCAGAGCCATAGAACAGGACTACATCACAATTTCCTAGTATACCAATTATGTATTTTAAATTCTACTTGCATACTGTACTTATACCGGCATGGTACATCCCAAGGGTCACTTCTGCAAAGTGTATCCATGGGCTAACAGGAAATAACTAAACCTGGCGTCTGTCCCATGACCCCTGCTCTTCATATGACCCCTGACATTCAATTGAAACTGCATTGTATGAAGCACACAGGACACATCTATTGGCTGCAACAACTACTTCACTGTATACAATAGCTGACCTACTTTTGTAGGCCATATGGTTCCAGAAAGTACCGTAATTCATAGGTCTGGTGAGAAAGTGAAAAAAAAAGTTTATAGCGGGTGCCAAGAAGTTGAGTCCCACCCACACCGCTTTTTTTTTCAAAGTTTAGGGTAGGTCTTGAGTAGCTTTCTTCATTTACAGGTGTCACAGGTTAGAGCATATTTTGTTGGTCCCATGGGTTAGGGGTCCTCAGAGGTGAATATTTGGAGGTAATGCTGTTTATAGTACCGCTGGAGTTGTGGCTCCTAGTGGCGGTTCAATACATTCAGTCTGGGTGCCCTTGGTGCAAGTGTGTACAGCAAAGGGTAAAGGTTATTAAGTGAACTAAAAATTATTGTACAATGATGGTTGGAGATTAATGCTTCCAAGGATTCCTCCTGCAAATTGTCAGTGTGAATGGTTATGTGCAATTTCACTGAATTAAAGGGTTTGTCTGAGTTTCTAATACAGATGACCTGTCCTCAGGATAGGTCATCAGAATCTGATCAGTCTGGCACTCCTGGCATTCAGCTGTTTGAAGCAGTGTGTGCTGCAGCCTCCTCCTAGGCCACTGATGTCACATTCATCAGTCACATCACCAAGGTACCGCTCAGTCCCATTCAAGTGAAAGGGGCTGAGCTGCAATACTAAGCACAGCCACTATTCAATGGATGCCGCTGTACTTGGTAAGCTGCAAGGTGCTCACAGGAGCCCTATGGCCTCTTCAAACAGCTGACCAGCAGGGATACCTTGTGTCAGACCCCCACCCATCAGATACTGATGACTTCTCCTGAGGATAGGTTTTCAGTATTAAACACTTGGAAAACCCATTCAAGTTTTGCATGCATTCCCTCTTTTTAGATGTACTGTATAGTGCCTTGGAACTAATGGCGTATAAAAAATAAATAACGTAAAAATTTGTATATGGTTAATAAAATGGCTATTGTGACATTTTCAGCCCAAACCTGGTGACAGTGATTATTCTAGGTTGTGAAGTGGGGCCACCTCAAATTCAGAATGTCTAGTAGTATTAACCAAGTCTTAGTTGCCTCCAGTCATAACTAATGTGCAGTTTTTTATTTTTATCGTATGCATTCGGGAAGCCGTGGTGAAAGATATATGCCACTTTTACTAAATGACCCACACTGGTTTTGAGCATGTGCTGTCAAGATTAATTTTTGAGGTTGAGGAAATTGAGTTGCTAATTATTGTGTTTCTTGCTTCAAGGATACTGTAAATCATGCCTATTCCTTCTGTGGCCTTCTGCAGACTGAAAACTTGGCAGCCAACCTATAATTATTATCTGGTGCAGAAGTCTCTACAATTATCTAGTTCAGAAGCACGTATGTAAGGTCTTTTAATATGCATACACTTTAGATATTCACACCTTTTCTGGGTAAGATACATTGTGCTAAAAAGAAGCAAAACAAGGTTGGTTACAAGAAATTAAATTGTTATCTGATCATTTTACATGTGCTTTGCTAAGTTAATGATTTGTATCTGATTTAAATTAGTATGACATTACATCTCTGAAGAATAATTGGCCAAATCAGGACTGATATGTTGACAGCAAATTGGGGGCATCTTGTTCAGTTGCGCTAATATAATGGTTCCAGAATCTAATTTAATTTTCTGATGTAATGACTGGCTAACCCTTTCATTCTAAAGATGCCTATACATATAAGAGAATAGATAGTTGGCTGAGATCGACAATTGCAGAGCAACCTGTAGTATGGAAGAGTATGCATAAGGATGTTCCAACTCAATAGATAATGTTGTTGGAAAGAAGGATTGAATATAACCTGTGCTTTGTACTCTCTGGATTTTCAAAAATAATCCCTTATTAGGTTACATATAAATAAATTTGTACTAGTAAAAGTACCCGGCGCTGCCTGGGTATGAAGTGTTGGTCTGTTTGAGTGTTTATTGTTCCAAGGGTGCCAATCTTTGCCCTCCTTTTTTTAAAGAGGAAATTGCTAGTAGCCCTATATACCTCAGCAGCTACACGCTGTTTATTTTATTAACTGCCCCCCATAACATGATCTCCACAGCGCTCCACCCTGATAACATGACCTCCACATTGCCCCCCTCCCTTAACAGTGACCACCACAGCCCCCTTAACTATGACCTCAACAGCACCCACCCCCCTTAACAATGACCTCCATAGTGTCCCATCCACTTAACAGTAACCTCCACAGCACCCTGCTCCTTAAAAGTGACCTCCACAGCAGCCAGCCCCCTTAACTGTGACCTCCACAGCACCCTGTCCCCTTAACAGTGACCTTCACTGCTCTCCACCCCCTTAACAATTTCCTCCACAGTGCCCTGTCCTCTTAACTGTGCCTTCAACAGTGCCCCACTCTCTTAACAGTGACCTCCACAGAGCACCATGCCCCTTAATAGTGACCTCAACAGCACCACACCACACCAGCAGTGACCTCCACAGCATCCCACCCCTTAACCATAACCTCCACAGGTCCCTACCCCCTTAACAGTGACCTCTAGAGCGCTCCACTCTTTAATTGTTACCTCCACAGTGCCAAACATTAACAGTAATGGACACAGGGCCACATCCCTTAACAGTGACCTCTAGAGTGATCTGCCCCTTAGCAGTTACCTCCACAGAGCCTCACCTCCTTAACTGTGACCTCCAAAGAACCCCACCCCTTTAACAGTGACCTCCATAGCACCATACCCCCTTAACAGTGACCTCCACAGCACCCTGCCCCATTAACTGTGACCTCCACAGCACCCTGCCTTCTAAACTCTGACCTAAGACAATGAAGAAAAATGGCTGAGTTGTTATGGAAACCAGTTGTAAAACTGTGTATATGTCAAGACTTAAGGACCTGCAAGATTCTATTGGTTAATAAAGGTCATGTGACTGTGTGTATAATAGTTAGGATATGAGTGAAGGATCTGCAAGCTCCTATTGGCAATACATTTTTTGGAAATACCTCATGAACGGTATGTTCTACAGAGCTGAGATTTTTATGAAAACCTTCCCAGACACCCGATGTACCTGTGTGCCAAATCTGGTATCCAATGGTTCAGGCATTTGGATGCCCATAGAGGACAGATGGACAGACAAACAGACATTGATTTTTATAATATAGATGGTGCAACCCACATTGTAATCTGCTCTGGACCATAAAACAATTTGGCAAAAATGCTGCGTACAGACATTTTATAGCTTGGCTAGTTTCCTTACTGCCTTGGAACACTGCATTCCCGAATGACTACTCAGTGGGGATCTTTTTTATAGAGCAAAACAGCGCTACTCACTGGATGTATTCAAAAATCTGTTCCAATGGTGGCGGTGCCAGCGGTGTTAGGTCCAAGCCCGACGGGCCCCCAGTAATCCATAAAATAAATAAATTACCGCAGAACTCTGTCTTCAGTCATATATGGTTTTATTCACCAACCGTGCGACGTTTCGACTTCACAGAGTCATATGCTCGAAAAAGACGTTGCACGGTTGGTGAATAAACCATATATGACTGAAGACAGAGAGTGCTGCGGTAATTATTATATTTTATGGATTACCCATTGGGGAGTGTACGGTAACTACTCCTTTTGACAGCAAAAAAGGCTGCCATTATGACTGTCAAAACCTGGTGATGAGCCACTGTGCATTAAATTAGACCGTTTGATGACCCCTATTGTTCTCTGTGTCCAATAGAAATAAACCCCTTTCTGATACACACCATACATGTATGGCAGTTGTTGGGTCCTTAAAGATTACTTCCCGCTCAGGAGCTGAGCAGGTGCCATAGCTACCGGGTGCAATGACATCATGGTGTCGCCTGCGACGTTCCACAGTAGCAGAAGAAAGGCCAGGCCTACATTATGGCACTGAGGGCAAGTGAGTGTATATAGTGTGTGTGTGTGTGTGTGTGTGTGTGTGCACAGATAAGAAGAAGCACTATATATAAAGGGGGCACAGACAAGTGGCACTATATATAAAGGGGGCAGATAAGTGACAACTTATATAGGAAGGGCTACTTTTTAAGCTGGTGATGTATCTATCTAATACACTTCTGCTGCTGTATTTATCTACTGAGGTTCATTCTAGTATTGAATTAATGGTATGAGCTTCTGGTGCTGTATTTGCCTTATCAGCTTGGTTCTGGTGCTGTATTTGACTTATGGGCTTGGTTATGGCGCTGCATTTGACTTATGGGCTTGGTTCTGGTGCTGTATGTATGTACTATGCTTAGTTCCAGTGTTGTAATTATGTAGGGATGTTGGTTCTGGCACTGTATTTGTGTGTTAAACTTGGATCTGAGACTATACTTTGAACTGATACTATCTATTATCTTAGTTGGATGCTCCATTTGGGGCCTCCGTCATTGTTTCTGTTACAAAGACTAGACAAAAAAGTCATGCATGCATTTGTCCTGTAAAAATGCAGCATCCTATAGTTTTTGTTGTTTTAGTTTTAGTCAAGTGCTTCCGTTATTTTTGGAACAGAGCAGCATAAAGTGATAACACTCTTAACCATAACCAAACCGAACTGTAAAACCTGTATTTAGTGGATGTAAAAATAGTGCTGTGTGCACTGTACATATTTTCCTTTTCTATCAGTGCACGGAGAATGCGCTGTTTTTGCATATGTTCACATATAGATCTACAGGGTGGGCCATTTATATAGATACACCTTAATAAAATGGGAATGGTTGGTGATATTAACTTCCTGTTTTGTGTGAAGGGGGAACTTTTCAAGATGGGTGGTGACCATGGCGGCCATTTTGAAGTCGGCCATTTTGAATCCAACTTTTGTTTTTTCAATAGGAAGAGGGTCATGTGACACATCAAACTTAGTGGGAATTTCACAAGAAAAGCAATGGTGTGCTTGGCTTTAACGTAACTTTATTCTTTCATGAGTTATTTACAAGTTTCTGACCACTTATAAAATGTGTTCAATGTGCTGCCCATTGTGTTGGATTGTCAATGCAACCCTCTTCTCCCACTCTTCACACACTGATAGCAACACCACAGGAGAAATGCTAGCACAGGCTTCCAGTATCCGTAGTTTCAGGTGCTGCACATCTCGTATCTTCACAGCATAGACAATTGCCTTCAGATGACCCCAAAGATAAAAGTCTAAGGGGGTCAGATCGGGAGACCTTAAGGCCATTCAACTGGCCCACGATGACCAATCCACTTTCCAGGAAACTGTTCATCTAGGAATGCTCAGACCTGACACCCATAATGTGGTGGTGGACCATCTTGCTGGAAAAACTCAGGGAACGTGCCAGCTTCAGTGCATAAAGAGGGAAACACATCATCATGTAGCAATTTCGCATATCCAGTGGCCTTGAGGTTTCCATTGATGAAGAATGGCCCCACTATCTTTGTACCCCATTTACCACACCATACCATCAATTTTTTTGTTCCAACAGTCTTGGAGGGATCTATTCAATGTGGGTTAGTGTCAGACCAATAGCGGTGGTTTTGTTGTTAACTTCACCATTCACATAAAAGTTTGCCTCATCACTGAACAAAATCTTCTGCGTAAACTGAGGGTCCTGTTCCAATTTTTGTTTTGCCCATTCTGCAAATTCAGAGCGCCGATCTGGGTCATCCTCGTTGAGATGCTGCAGTAGCTGGAGTTTGTAAGGGTGCCATTTATGAGTAGCTAATATCCGCCGAAGGGATGTTCGACTAATGCCACTCTCCAGTGACATGCGGCGAGTGCTACGCTGTGGGCTCTTGCTGAATGAAGCTAGGACAGCCACTGATGTTTCTTCATTAGAGACAGATTTCATGCGTCCACATTTTGGCAAATCCAACACTGAACCAGTTTCACAAAACTTAGCAAGCAGTTTGCAAAACTGTAGCATGGGAGATGGGTGGTCTCGTAGGGTGTCTTGCATTAAAATCTGCTGCAATGACCCGGTTACTGCGTTCACCAGACAGCAACACAATTTCTATCTGCTCCTCACGTGTTAACCTCGGCAACATGTCAATGGCTGTAAACAAAGAGAAACTTGCAAATAACTCATGAAAGAATAACGTTACGTTAAAACCAAGCACATCATTGTTTTTCTTGTGAAAGTCCCAATAATTTGATGTGTCACATGACCCTCTTCCTATTGAAAAAACAAAAGTTGGATTCAAAATGGCCGACTTCAAAATGGCCGACATGGTCACCACCCACAAACAGGAAGTTAATATCACCAACCATTCCCATTTTATTAAGGTGTATCCATATAAATGGCCCACCCTGTATAATTGTTTGTAAGTAGGTATATATGTAGATGTTATTATATGTAGAGATGAGCGAATTTTAAAGAAATTCGATT
Organism: Bufo bufo; assembly: GCF_905171765.1. Taxonomy (NCBI): domain Eukaryota; kingdom Metazoa; phylum Chordata; class Amphibia; order Anura; family Bufonidae; genus Bufo; species Bufo bufo. Next base: position 55,941,998 of record NC_053397.1, read on the forward strand.
TGCCGGTTCGCAAAATTTTTGGGGAAAAATGTGGTTCGATCCGAATACATTTGCGTAGAATTCCATTAAAAAAATTGCTATTTCCTGGCTGCACAGAGCCTTTATAGAGGTGTAGAACACTGTGCCTCTCAGTAGCACACATAGGGAGTCTACTTTAGTAGTGAAATAATACTGGGAGTCTGTATGACATGCAGATGACAGGCGTCGCTCTTAGAATCACTGCACACTTCACTTATTTGGGCAGTCACAGGTCCAAAACTGACCAAATAACTCAAGTATGAACCCAGCCTTACAGGTCGATGTTAGCGCCAGGAAGAAGCGCACTCCTTTTACACCATCGTCAGCTGATTACACATAAATGTCTACAGACCCTGTTCTATTAAATGCTTATACAAGTAAAGTCCCCCGACAGAGTGGAGAGGGTGTCAGCATTAAGTGTGTGTGGACGTCACTGAGTATTTTGCCCTTCCTCTATCCGTTAGAACAATAATCCACAAAAAACGGATCCTGTTTATGGAGCATCCTCCTTCACTTGGTCAGCATTTAGTCAGTAAACCATCAGTATTGCTAATGCAAAAAAAACAGGAGTGAATCCAAAACAGAGTTGACACGTGAACGAAATATTTGCAAGTCTCCTGCTTTTGGCTACCAAATCACAAGCCAATTCTGATGGGACCATAAAGGCCTTACAGCTGCTACACAGACAGGATCCGTTTTGCGTCTTATTTTACCTTCCTTCTGACAGATCAGAGAAAGGGTCAAATAAATGATGATGTCAGCCAAGCCAAAAAGGCTAAATAGTGGCCTAGCAATGAAGTAGGGAGGGTGGGAACAGCATGAGAAGTCCACAGAGTAGCCATATGAAATTGTGGTGGGGAGAAAGCAGCATGAGGACAGCACAGAGTGGCACAATGACACAGTGTGGAGGTGGCAGCAGCATGAGGAGGCCACAGAGTGGCAAGGTGACAGTGTGGAGATGGCAGCAGCATGAGGAGACCACAGAGTGGCCCAATGACAGAGTCTGTAGGTGGCGGCAGTATCAGGAGGCCACAGGGTGGGTAGGTGACATAGTGTGGAGGTGGCGGCAGCATCAGGAGACCGCAGAGTGGCACAACGACAGAGTGTGGAGGTGGTGGCAGAATCAGGAGGCCACAGAGTGGCACAATGACAGAGTGTGGAGGTGACGGCTGCATGACAAAACCACAGAGTGGCAAGGTGACATAGTGGTGAGGTGAAAGCAGCATGAGGAGACCATAGACTGGCCCAATCACAAAGTCTATAGGTGGCGGCAGCATCAGGAGGCCACAGAGTGGCACAATTACAGAGTGTGGAGGTGGCGGCAGCATGAGAAAACCACAGTGGCAAGGTGACATAGTGGTGAGGTGAAAGCAGCATGAGGATACCACAGAGTGGCCCAATCACAGAGTATGTAGATGGTAGCAGCACCAGGAGGCCACAGAGCTGCAAGGTGACATATAGTCGAGGTGGAGTTAGCATCAGGAGGCCACTGAGTGGCACAATGACAGAGTGTGTAGGTGACAGCAGCATGAGAAGACCACAGAGTGGCAAGGTGATATAGTGGTGAGGTGAAAGCAGCATGAGGAGACCAGAGAGTGGTCCAATCACAGAGTCTGTAGGTGGCAGCAGTATCAGGAGGCCACAGAGTGGCAAGAAGACATAGATTGGAGGTGGCGGCAGCATAAGAAGACCACAGAGTGGCAAGGTGACATAGTGGTTAGATGAAAGCAGCATTAGGAGACCACAGAGTGGCCCAATCACAGAGTCTGTTGGTGGTGGCAGCATCAGGAGGCCACAGAGTGGAAAGTTTGCATTGAGTGGAGGTAGGCGCAGCATCTGGAGACCACAGAGTAGTAAGATGACAGAGTGTGAAGGTGGGTGGCAATACCAGTACCCACTGAAGATGATAGGTGAAAGATGGAGCACTTGTCATCAGATGTGTGGCATCAAGTGGGTGTCAGCATCAGAATAGTAGCTGAGGCAGGTAGCCAGAAGAAACCAGTCTCTTTTGTCAAAGTGTTTGTGTGGCACCATGGATGATCTAGTCTGATGCATCAGGAATTGGTGGGTGGAAATCCTGGCTGATCCATGCCTGATTCATCTTGACAAAGGTCAGTCTCTCCACGTTTTTGGTGGACAGGCGAGTTCTTCTTGGGGAAAAAAAGCAGGCTGGTTTCAGAGCTGCATTTATACAAGCAGGCAAATAACGTGAGTTTGTAAGCGTTTGCGTGTTTGTTTTTTAAGTGTGTGTTTGTATTAAGTGTGTGACTTTAGATTACGTGACTTGAGATTCAGGGACTTTAGGAGGGAACTACAGTAAGTTAGATTCTTATCACTGCACTATATTGTATTTTTCTCGTTTCTTGCGTAATCCCCACTTAGTATGTGTTTCATTATTGACAGCGGAGTCCACTGCACATATTGTCTAATGTATGCAGTCCTGGAACAGCCATTTGAGGGTGCATATCTTTGTTCAAAATGTGAGCAAATTGGTCGTTTGGAATCGCACATCGAGTATCTAAACAGGCGATTTTCAACACTGAGAAGCGTTGACAATTTGGAAGAATTTGCTGCTCACTGAGCAAGCACTCTATGGGGTAGATGTGGGGGAGGGTGGTAGAGAGGAGGCTCAGGAAAGTGAAAGTTTGCACGGTTGGCAGATGAGGGGGGTGTCAGTTCAGTGAGAGCACTGCTGCAGCCAGACACTTCCTCTGCCAGTCAGGGGAATGTCAGCTCCAGTAAGCAGGTGACTAGGAGAGCAGGGCAGGCCAGACAGGTGTTGGTAGTGGGAGACTCAATTATTAGGGGTACAGATAGGGCAATCTGTCACAGAGACCAGGATCGTCGTTGTCTTCCTGGTGCTTGAGTTCGACACATCGCAGATCAGGTTGACAGATTACTGGGAGAGGCTGGAGAAGATTCAGCTGTCATTGTCCATATCGGAACCAATGACAAAGTTAGCGGTAGGTGGAGTGTCCTTAAAAATGATTTTATGGATTTAGTTCAAAAGCTTAGGGCAAGGACCTCAAAGGTAGTATTTTCCAAAATACTACCGGTACCAAGAGCTACACAAGAAAGGCAGCGGGAGATTAGGGAGGTTAACAAGTGGCTCAAGAACTGGTGTAGGAAGGAAGGGTTTGGGTTCCTGGAGAACTGGGCCGACTTCTCTGTTGGCTACAGACTCTTTCATAGGGATGGGCTGCACCTCAATGGGGAAGGGGCAGCTGTGTTGGGGGAGAAGATGGCTAGAAGGTTGGAGAAGTGTTTAAACTAGGGACTGGGGGAGGGTAATTACGTTAAAGGATGGGAAGATAGTACAGATAGAGGCCGGGGGCAAGGATATGGGACTGGGGGGAAAATGGAAGGAAGGACTAGAACAGCTCAGAAGGAAAAGTGTAGGGTACAAATATACATAAACCTCTTAAATGTATGTATACTAATGCCAGAAGCCTGACTAATAGTGTTGAACGAGCACCAAAGTGCTCGGGTGTTCTGGCCGAACACATCGGGATGCTCAGGTGCTCTACCGAGCACCCGAGTATAATGGAAGTCAATGGGAGAACCCGAGCATTAAACCAGGCACCCCCTGCTCTGAAGAGGGGAGGGTGCCTGGTTCATAGGAAAAGGTCAGAAATTCATGGAAACACCACCGAAATGGTTCAGGAACAGCATGGGGAGGATGTCTCGATGCATTTTGGATTCCCAGGTCGCTGCTGGGAACCATGATTTCTGAGTAGTATGCCACTTTTACAGACTGACAATAATACACACAAAACAAAAAATAAATAAAAAATATTTATGGAAAGATTGTTAAGAAACATTCTTTCCTGTATATTTAGGCTACTTTCACACTAGCGTTCGGAGCGGATCCGTCTGATGTTTCATCAGACGGATCCGCTCCGATAATGCAGACGTTCGCATCCGTTCAGAACGGATGCGTCTGCATTAAAACTTAGAAAATTTTCTAAGTGTGAAAGTTGTCTGAGCGGATCCGTTCAGACTTTACATTGTAAGTCAATGGGGAACGGATCCGCTTGAAGATTGAGCCATATGGTGTCATCTTCAAGCGGATCCGCCCCCATTGACTTACATTGTAAGTCTGGACGGATCCGCTCGCCTCCGCACGGCCAGGCGGACACCCGAACGCTGCAAGCAGCGTTCAGGTGTCCGCTCACTGAGCGGAGCGGAGGCTGAACGCTGGTAGGCGGATGCATTCTCAGTGGATCCGTCTCCACTGAGAATGCATTGGGGCCAGACGGATGCGTTCGGGACCGCTCGTGAGCCCCTTCAAACGGAGCGCACGAGCAGGCACCCGAACGCTAGTGTGAAAGTAGCCTTACTTGTATATAAAGTGCAAGTGCAGTCAAAAATTACAAAGAAGAGGTACTCCCATACAACCTGTATATCACATAATGGAGGGCCTCATTCACATTGTGGTACAATAGTTAAGGTAGTGGGACTCCTACACTCATAAAGCCTATGCACTAAGTGAAAGGGCTGCCAAAAATTACAAGGAACTGGCACTCCAATAAACCCTTTGTTACACATAAAGGAAAGCATCATACACACACTTGAAAAATTATGATTGATGGCCTGCTGGTGACCCTCAAAAACATATGGAGCAAGGGCCTGCTTATCTGACCATCTAAAACATTAGGGGCAAGGGCCTGCTGCTGCATTGGGGACTCTAGATAACCTCTGGGCGATTGCCCGTCTCCGTGACGGCGACGATCCATTTGGATGTCTGCCCTATCAACTTTCGATGTTCTTTTCTGTGCCTACCATGGTGATCACAGGTAACGGGGAATCAGGGTTCGATGCCGGAGAGGGAGCCTGAGAAAGGGCTACCACATCCAAGGGAAGTCAATGGCTGAAATCTGATGTTGTTGCCTTGCCCCTTTTCTTTTTTCTAATTGTGAACGATCCAGAGAGGGTGGGACAAGTTATTAAAGCACAAGCTTCCAAGCAAGGCAGCAGGCAATTACCCACTCCCGACTCGGGGAGGTAGTGACGATAAATAACAATACAGCAGTCTTAAGAGGCCCTGTTATTGGAATGAGTACACTTTCCGTTAACGAGGATCTATTGGAGGGCAAGTCTGGTGCCAGCAACCAACTTGCTCCCGACCTCCACAACATTCACCCAGTGTGCCATCATGGTGAGGATTGTGTTGACCAGACTCTTGGCTACTGAGACTGGACTTGTACGTGAGGGCCTGCTGCCGCTTTGTTGACTCTAGATAACTTCTAGGCGATTGCACGTCCCAGTGACGGCAACAATCCATTTGGATGTCTTCCCTATCAACTTTGGAGCAATTTTTCAACAAGGACCTTCTGGTATAGCACTGTTTCACTTGTCCTCTCCACCAGAGGAATGAAAGATGAGAAGTTCTCTTTGAAGCGGGGGTCGAGAAGGGTGAACAACCAGTAATCTGTGTTGTCTAAAATGCGTATAACGCGCGGGTCGCTGGAAAGGCAGTCTAACATGAAGTCAGCCATTTGTGTCAGAGTAGCAACAGGCAAGACTTCGCTGTTGTCATCAGAAGGTGAGCTGACCCTGTAAAACATTATATGCGAGGGCCTATAGGTGAGATGACCCTGTAAAACATTATATGCAAGGGCCTGCAGTTAAGCTGACCCTGTAAAACATTATATGCGAGGGCCTGCAGGTGAGCTGACCCTGTAAAACATTATATGCGAGGGCCTGCAGGTGAGCTTGCAGCCAGCCAGTCGCAGGGGCAACATGTGAGGTGCACGGTGGACCGATGAGGGGCCAATTAATATAACACACAGTTCATCAGTTTACTCACGGTTAGCAGAAAGCCTCCCTGGGCTGGCAGCATAGTGTTGAGGTAGACAGCATGAAATCCTCCGGGGCACGCTCTGTGGTAGGAAGCATCAGCCAAGATGGTGGTTGAGGTGCCCTTGATGTTAAGGGTGCTTAGGGTGCTTGTTGCGGCTGAGTCCCTTGATGGTTTTTTGTCATGACGCCAGTACCGTTAATGGTGGTACAACCAGTAGTGGTAATAATGAGGTAGACAGTGGTGAAATGCAACTCACAACTTTTACTTTGGATGTCTTTGGTTGCAGCAGTACAAATATGCAGTCTCTTGATGGTACAGAGTTAATTCTGCAAATCCAATGTTCTAGGCTTTTCAGCTTTCTAGTTTTGGAGCAGTGGGTTAGGTGTACCTGGTTCCTTTAGATGTGTGGGTTCCTATTCCTTGTCTTTCCCTACAAGCTGAATATTTAGACAGGAAAACTCAACTGTCTTTCAGAAGTTTGGTGTGGATGCCTGAAGCTATAAAATCTCCACCATGCAAAGGTGTCTGTGGCCCTCAATAATGGCTCTTATCACTGATGATTCCTTAAGAAAGCTCTTTTCTTTTCCAGGGAGGCAAACTCTTCTCCTACTGGTCAGGGATGCAAGTCTATAGTCCGGCCACAGAAGGAAAACTCTCTTCTGCGCCTCACATCTGAGTATCACCTACTAGCGAAGTTGGCTCCACTCACAAATCTGTGTCATGAAGTCTTCACTCTACCTTTCCTCCCACTAACCTGATCTGAACTACTCAGATATGCTCTCTTCTCTGACTATATTTTTCCAACTAGGATCTGGACTGCCTAACTAGGCCTGACCTAGGTATATATCTAGGACCTGAACTTTATCCCCATCTAGTGGTGGGATGTATGAATTTCACCTAATCTGCCTGGTAACAGGGATTTTGCAGATACATACATATAAAATCATACATTACAACCTAGTGCTTTTGATAAGGTGCCCACACACACGTAGTGGGACGCTGCAAGCTGACCCTGTAAAACATTATATGCGAGGGCCTGTAGGTGAGCTGACCCTGTGAAAAATTATATGCGAGAGCCTGCAGGTGATCTGACCCTGTAAAACATTATATGTGAGGGCCTGCAGGTGAGCTGACCTTGTAAAACATTATATGCGAGGGCCTGGAGTTGAGCTGACCCTGTAAAACATTATATGCGAGGGCCTGCAGGTGAGCTGACCCTGTAAAACATTATATGCGAGGGCCAGCAGTTGAGCTGACCCTGTAAAACATTATATGCGAGGGCTTGCAGTTGAGCTGACCCTGTTAAACATTATATACAAGGGCCTGCAGGTGAGATGACCCTGTAAAACATTATATGCGAGGGCTTGCAGTTGAGCTGACCCTGTAAAACATTATATGCAAGGGTCTGAGGGTGAGCTGACCCTGTAAAATATTATATGCGAGGGCCTGCAGTTGAGCTGACCCTGTAAAATATTATATGCGAGGGCCTGCAGGTGAGCTGACCCTGTAAAACATTATATACAAGGGCTTGCAGTTGAGCTGACCCTGTAAAACATTATATGCAAGGGTCTGCAGGTGAGCTGACCCTGTAAAACATTATATGCGAGGGCCTGCAGGTGAGCTGACCATGTAAAACATATGCAAAGGCCTACAGTTGAGCTGACCCTGTAAAACATTATATGCGAGGGCCTGCAGGTGATCTGACCCTGTAAAACATTATATGTGAGGGCTTGCAGTTGAGCTGACCCTGTAAAACATTATATGCGAGGGCCTGTAGGTGAGCTGACCCTGTAAAACATTATATGCGAGGGTCTGAGGGTGAGCTGACCCTGTAAAACATTATATGCGAGGGCCTGCAGGTGAGCTGACCCTGTAAAACATTATATGCAAGGGCCTGCAGGTGAGCTGACCCTGTAAAACATTATATGCAAGGGCCTGTAGGTGAGCTGACCCTGTAAAACATTATATGTGAGGGCTTGCAGTTAAGCTGACCATGTGAAACAATATATGCAAGAGCCTGCAGTTGAGCTGACCCTGTAAAACATTATATGCGAGGGCCTGTAGGTGGGCTGACCCTGTGAAAAATTATATGCGAGAGTCTGCAGGTGAGCTGACCCTGTAAAACATTATATATGAGGGCCTGTAGGTGGGCTGACCCTGTGAAAAATTATATGCGAGAGTCTGCAGGTGAGCTGACCCTGTAAAACATTATTTGCAAGGGCCTGCAGGTGAGCTGACCCTGTAAAACATTATATGCGAGAGCCTGCAGTTGAGCTGACCCTGTAAAACATTATATATGAGGGCCTGTAGGTGGGCTGACCCTGTGAAAAATTATATGCGAGAGTCTGCAGGTGAGCTGACCCTGTAAAACATTATTTGCAAGGGCCTGCAGGTGAGCTGACCCTGTAAAACATTATATGCGAGAGCCTGCAGTTGAGCTGACCCTGTAAAACATTATATGCGAGGGCCTGTAGGTGAGCTGACCCTGTAAAACATTATATGCGTGGGAATGCAGTTAAGCTGACCATGTGAAACATTATATGCGAGAGCCTGCAGTTGAGCTGACCTGTAAAACATTATATGCGAGGGCTTGCAGTTGAGCTGACCCTGTAAAACATTATATGTGAGGGTCTGCAGTTGAGCTGACCCTGTAAAACATTATATGCGAGGGCCTGCAGTTGAGCTGACCCTGTAAAACATTATATGCGAGGGCTTACAGTTGAGCTGACCCTGTAAAACATTATATGTGAGGGTCTGCAGTTGAGCTGACCCTGTAAAACATTATATGCGAGGGCCTGCAGTTGAGCTGACCCTGTAAAACATTATATGCGAGGGCCTGTAGGTGAGCTCACCTTGTTAAAAATTATATGCAAGGGCCTGCAGTTGAGATGACCCTGTAAAACATTATATGCGAGGGCCTGCAGTTGAGCTGACCCTGTAAAACATTATATGCAAGGGCCTCCAGGTTAGCTGACCCTGTAAAACATTATATGCGAGGGCCTGCAGTTGAGTTGACCCTGTAAAACATTATATGCGAGGGCCTGCAGGTGAGCTGACCCTGTAAAACATTATATGCAAGGGCCTGTAGTTGAGCTGAACCTGTAAAACATTATATGCGAGGGCCTGCAGTTGAGCTGACCCTGTAGAACATTATATGCGAGGGCCTGCAGGTGAGCTGACCCTGTAGAACATTATATTCGAGGGCCTGCAGGTGAGCTGACCCTGTAAAAAATTATATGTGAGGGCATTATATGCAACGAATAAGCATGTTGATATGATGGAAGAGGAAGAGGAGTATGAGAAAATGAATATTTAACCATATACCCTTGTTTAAAGTGCCTTTGTTCATTCGCTTTCCTCTGGTGAAGTCTGGGGCAATCCAGGCCTTGTTCATTTTTATAAGAGTCAACCTGTCAGCATTTTCAGTTCACAGGCGGAGACGCTTATCTGTTATAATGCCACCAGCAGCACTAAATGCCCGCTCAGACAAAATACTGGCGGCAGGGCAGGCCAGCACCTCGAAGGCACTGAGGGATCACTGAGGACGCTGACACTGTCTGCTACATACTCCTTCACCATCTTCCAAAACTTTTCCCTCCTTGTGACACTAGGCCACGCATCAGGGTGAGGGTGCTGGCGGGGTGTCATGAAACTGTCCCAGGCCTTATAGAGTGTTGTCCTGCCTCTGTTGGAACTGCTGTGTGTGCCCCTCGTCTCCCCTCCTCGGTTGCACAAGGAGGTACAGATTCTGCCGCCAGCATTGTCAGATGGAAATTTTTGGAGCAATTTTACAATAAGGACCTTCTGGTATTGCACCGTTTTGCTCATCCTCTCCACCTGAGGAATGAGAGATGAGAAGTTCTCTTTGTAGCGGGGGTCGAGAAGGGTTAATACCCAGTAATCTGTGTTGTCTAAAATGCGTATAACGCGCAGGTCACTGGAAAGGCAGCCTAACATGAAGTCATCCATGTGTGCCAGAGTACCAACAGGCAAGACTTCGCTTTCATCATCAGAAGGATCACTCTCAATCTCCTCATCCTCTTCCCCCTCTTCTGCCCACCCATGCTGAACAGATGGAATTAAACTTTCATGGGAACTACCCTCTGTAGCGGACGCAACTGTCTCCTGCTCCTCCTCCTCTTCATCGTCCAATTCGGGCTGAGAAGACGGATGGAGGGTGGTCTGGCTATCACCCTGTGTAATGTCTTCTTCCCCCATTTCCACCTCTTCCACATGCAAAGCGTCGTCCTTAATTGTGAGAAGCGAGTGTTTGAGTAGACACAGAAGTGGGATGGTTACGCTGATAATAGCCTTATCGCCGCTCACCATCTGTGTTGATTCCTCAAAGTTTCTTAAAACCTCACAGAGGTCAGACAGGATAATTCAGAGGTGAAAGTGGGCAGAGGAGGAGAAGTGGGAGTTGGAGCCACTAATGTAGGTGCTGGCGGAATCCCTGATGGATTTAGGGCCCGCAATCCTCGGCGTCGGTAGCACCTGTGCCATCCCAGGGTACGACTCGCTCCCGGCCTCCACAATGTTCACCCAGTGTGCCTTCAGGGAAATGTAGTGTCACTGGCCAAATGCACTTGTCCATGTGTTCGTGGTTAAGTGGATCTTTCCAGTAACTGCGTTGGTCAGGGCACTGTGACGTTTCGGGACACATGTTGGTGTAAGGCGGGCACGGCACACCTTGAAAAATAGTGGCGGCTGCGGACAGAGTACTGCGGGACGGCCACCGACATCAGGCTGTGAAAGGCCTCAGTGTCCACAAGCCTAAATGGCAACATTTCCAAGACCAGTAATTTTGAAAGGTGAGCATTTAGTGCTATGGCCTGTGGGTGGGTGGCTGGGAATTTGCTCTTGCGTTCAAATGCCTGGGTTAATAACATTTGGACGCTGCTCTGGGACAGTGAAGTGGATGTGGTCGCTGATGGTGCTTGCGAAGGTCTTGTTGCAGGGCAGGAGGCATCCTCGCCTGCGCCTTCGACAGGCGATTGGCCAGCACGTACCATAGGGGAAAAGAAGACAGTGGTGTGACTCGCTGACACAGATTGTGGACACAGGCGTTCGTCCCACTTATTACGGTGCTTGGATACCATGTGGCGGATCATGCTGGTGGTGGTGAGGTTGCTAGTGTTCATGCCTGGTTCATTTTGGTGTGGCACAGGTTGCAAACTACTATTCTTTTGTTGTGCGCACTTTCCTCAAAAAAGCATCATACTGCATAACACCTACCCTTTGGCAAGGGAGATTTACGCAAGGGGGTGCTCCGTGGAACAGTTGCGGGCCTGTTTGGTGTGTCCCCCCTTCTCACTTTTGCCACCCCACTGCCTCTTCCAGCCTGTTGTGGTGCTGCAGATCCTTCACCCTCTGTACTGCTGTCCTCGCTCGACTTTCCACCTTCACAGGTTGGGTCAGTGACCTCATCGTCCACCACATCCTCTTGCACTTCCTCACTCTGATCATCCTCTTGATTTGTTGACCTAACCACAACCTCAGTGATTGACAACTGTGTCTCATCCTCTTTATCAACCTCTTGAGACAGTAATTGCGGTTGACTCATTGGCAACTGTGTCTCATCATCATCCACCTAATTAAACACTAGTTGCTGTTCCCCACCGTCATGCTCTTGTGACTGTAGATGCTCAAGACGTTGGGAATCAGTGCACAAGATCTCATGTCCCTCTTCAAGCGTGCTTGCTGAGAGGACCAAATCAAGTAATGGCGATAAAAAGAGCTCCTTGGAATTTCCGAGTGTGGGATCACTTGTTTCGCCAGACTCTCCCTGGTGGGAGGAAGGAGAATTAGGGAGAGGATTCTGTTGACCAGACTTTTGGCTACTGAGACTGGACTTGGTGGAAGACTTTTGGCTTAACCGACTGGAAGCATTATCTGCTGCAATCCAACCGACCACCTGATCGCACTGGTCTGACTTCAAGAGTTTTGTCCTGCGACGCCCTGCAAACTGGTACATGAAGCTAGGTATCGTGGATGATTGTTTTTCTTGTGCTCTGGCAGCAGGCACAGTTTCAGCATGCCCAGGGCCACGGCCTCTGCGTGAACCATCAGCATCACGGCCACTTCCACGTCCCTTACTGCTCGCCTTCTTCATATTAAATGTTACATGCACGTTTGACACACAAGATGTGGCACGGATGTCACAGTTCACAGCAAGCACAGTATATGGAAAAAGTACGTAAAAGTATGGAAAAAGAAAAATAGATTTCACTTATATTTTTCCTATCTCTGGCCCTGACACACAGAAGGTATTCAACAGATGTCACAAGTCACTGCAGACACCCTCTATAGAAAAAGTATTGAAAAATGATGGAAAAAATATAGTAATTTTCACTTATATTTTTCCTATCTCTGGCCCTGACACACAGAAGGTATTGGACAGATGTCCCAAGTCATTGCAGACACCCTCTATAGAAAAAGTATTGAAGATGAAGGAAAAAATATAGTAATATTCACTTATATTTTTCCTATCTTTGGCTCTGACACACAGAAGTTATTGGAGAGATGTCACAAGTCACTGCAGACACCCTCTATAGAAAAAGTATTGAAAGTGAAGGAAAAAATATAGTAATTTTCACTTATATTTTTCCTATCTCTGGCCCTGACGCACAGAAGATATTGTACAGATGTCACAAGTCACTGCAGACACCCTCTATAAAAAAAGTATTGAAAATGAAGGGAAAAATATAGTAATTTTCACTTAGGTATCGTGGATGATTGTTTTTCTTGTGCTCTGTCAGCAGGCACAGTTTCAGCATGCCCAGGGCCACGGCCTCTGCGTGAACCATCAGCATCACGGCCACTTCCACGTCCCTTACTGCTCGCCTTCTTCATATTAAATGTTACATGCACGTTTGACACACAAGATGTGGCACGGATGTCACAGTTCACAGCAAGCACAGTATATGGAAAAAGTACGTAAAAGTATGGAAAAAGAAAAATAGATTTCACTTATATTTTTCCTATCTCTGGCCCTGACACACAGAAGGTATTCAACAGATGTCACAAGTCACTGCAGACACCCTCTATAGAAAAAGTATTGAAAAATGATGGAAAAAATATAGTAATTTTCACTTATATTTTTCCTATCTCTGGCCCTGACACACAGAAGGTATTGGACAGATGTCCCAAGTCATTGCAGACACCCTCTATAGAAAAAGTATTGAAGATGAAGGAAAAAATATAGTAATATTCACTTATATTTTTCCTATCTTTGGCTCTGACACACAGAAGGTATTGGAGAGATGTCACAAGTCACTGCAGACACCCTCTATAGAAAAAGTATTGAAAGTGAAGGAAAAAATATAGTAATTTTCACTTATATTTTTCCTATCTCTGGCCCTGACGCACAGAAGATATTGTACAGATGTCACAAGTCACTGCAGACACCCTCTATAAAAAAAGTATTGAAAATGAAGGGAAAAATATAGTAATTTTCACTTAGGTATCGTGGATGATTGTTTTTCTTGTGCTCTGTCAGCAGGCACAGTTTCAGCATGCCCAGGGCCACGGCCTCTGCGTGAACCATCAGCATCACGGCCACTTCCACGTCCCTTACTGCTCGCCTTCTTCATATTAAATGTTACATGCACGTTTGACACACAAGATGTGGCACGGATGTCACAGTTCACAGCAAGCACAGTATATGGAAAAAGTACGTAAAAGTATGGAAAAAGAAAAATAGATTTCACTTATATTTTTCCTATCTCTGGCCCTGACACACAGAAGGTATTCAACAGATGTCACAAGTCACTGCAGACACCCTCTATAGAAAAAGTATTGAAGATGAAGGAAAAAATATAGTAATATTCACTTATATTTTTCCTATCTTTGGCTCTGACACACAGAAGGAATTGGACAGATGTCACAAGTCACTGCAGACACCCTCTATAGAAAAAGTATTGAAAAATGATGGAAAAAATATAGTAATTTTCACTTATATTTTTCCTATCTCTGGCCCTGACACACAGAAGGTATTGGACAGATGTCACAAGTCATTGCAGACACCCTCTATAGAAAAAGTATTGAAGATGAAGGAAAAAATATAGTAATATTCACTTATATTTTTCCTATCTTTGGCTCTGACACACAGAAGGTACTGGAGAGATGTCACAAGTCACTGCAGACACCCTCTATAGAAAAAGTATTGAAAGTGAAGGAAAAAATATAGTAATTTTCACTTATATTTTTCCTATCTCTGGCCCTGACGCACAGAAGATATTGGACAGATGTCACAAGTCACTGCAGACACCCTCTATAAAAAAAGTATTGAAAATGAAGGGAAAAATATAGTAATTTTCACTTATGTTTTTCTATCTCTGGCCATGACACACAGGAGGTATTACACAGATGTCACAAGTAACTGCAGACACCCTCTATAGAAAAAGTATTGAAAATGAAGGAAAAAATATAGTAATTTTCTATCTCTGGCCCTGACACACAGAAGGTATTGGACAGATGTCACAAGTCACTGCAGACACCCTCTATAAAAAAAAGTATTGAAAATGCTGGGAAAAAAATTGATGGCTATATTATATTGCTGCCAGTCTGCCACCACTCACAATAGTCCTTAAAAGGACTTTTGGGTCTTTGAAACGTTTTTCTACTAAATATATTGCGATCACTCTACCTATACTCTCTGTCCCTTCCGAAGCGCAGCTCTGCCTGACTACGAATGAGCCGAACATGCGTCATTGGGTTCTATATAGCACCCGATGACATGTTTCGGCCAGCCAATCGCTGTAATGCCAGTGAGGGCATTACAGTGAGGACAGTACTTACCTGCTCATTTATTGGCTGCATAGCAGATGCAAAACGTGCAGGGAGGAGACTTGAACATGGCGCTCGAGCACATGCGGTACTCTGTCGAGTACCGCCATGTGCCGAGCATAGCGATGCTCGAGCCGAACAGCAGTTCGGCCGAGCATGCTCGCTTAACACTACTGACTAATAAAACTGGAGAACTGGAATTAGTGAAGTGTGAGGAGAACTGGCACCCTGGCCACGCTTCAGCCTCTGCCCACAGATTCTACATATGGCCACGTTCACCTCCTCTGGCGGCTTAAAAAAAACTGCCACACCGCTGAGTAGGTGATTTTACCCCCAACACTATGCACGGACTGAACTCCTTGAACCCCTGCACCGCTACTTCCCAGGCAGGTAGGCTCCTGTGAAGCGGGTGGTCTACACTGGGCGCGTTTGGCTCCCGACCTCCCACTGCTGACACCCTACTGACTCCCGGCCACACTAGCGACTTGCTGGCTCCGCCGTTGGCTCACGGGCAAGCTGACACCCTCTTCTCGCGATGATGATGAAGCCTCTTCGTCACCCGGCTCCCAAGTGCGATCAGCTACATCATCATCATCATCGAGTAGTGTCTGATGTCCTCCTCAACAGTCTCTGGGTCAGGAGTCTGACCGCTCTCAACACCAGCTCCCACGCCACTCTCCTCATCACTACTTGCCCGCCTAGTGGAGGAAGCAGCAGACATCTCCTCCAGATCTTGGCTGGGCAGTAGCTGCTGACCGCCCTCTAGTAGCTCTTCCTCGCTGAAAAGTGGAGCTGTGCCTACAGCATATAATACTTCTCGCGGTAAGGGAACAGAAAAGGACAGAGGCAGGTTAAGGACAAGTGAGGGCACAGGGCATGCTCCCGGGCCATGCCAACTAAGGGTAGTGTCTGACAAACCCACTGACTCTTGGCTGGGGTGTCTGATGTAAGTTGCGACGAAGTCGAAGATTGAGTCAACTATTCAAGAACCGCTGGGTTGCTGGTCACGACACGACCACTAGCTGACCCTGGGAGCTCAGGCCTCTCGAAGTGACCCCAGCTGCCACGGCCCCTTACTCTTCTGCGACCTCAGGCTGTGCCAGAAACCTTTAGGCCTCTGCCACTCCCCTGTGCAGGGCCTGGCACTTCTCTACCTGACATAATGTTAGATCAAATAACCAAATGTTAGATCAAATATTTTTTATTTTGCTACTAATACACGGCAATCTGGGCTGTAAAATATCTCACTGCACCGCTGAACGGCAATTAGACCCTAATTTTTTTCTATTTTTATACAAAAGGCTTTTCAACAGATAAGTACAACTATGAACGGCGAATATATTTGTATTTCGCCTCGAATACATGGCAAACTGTTCTGTAAAATATCTCACTGCACCACTGAACGGCAATTAGGCCCAAATGTTTATCAATTTTTACAAAAAGGGCTGTAAATTTCGCACTTCACCACACAACGGCTAATTATCCCTTTTTTCCCACTAATACAAGCCCAAAAATGCTTTAGAACATATAACTGCACCGCACACGAGCAAATAAGACGAATAAATATTTCCTTGTCATGAACCCTGTTAATCCCTGTATCAAACAGCACTTGCCCCCTAATAAGAACGGTTTGCTGGAATTACAAAGCTGTATAATGGCAATTTGTATCACCAGTTAGTCCAGCAAAGTCTAATCGGATTGTTCCTATTAATCAGGCTGTCACCTCCCCGACTGAACCCTGTTCAACAGAAATGGTGTGGAATGATTCCTCCCTATCCTTTCCCTACACCTTGAATAATCTTTCCCTGCACTTATAAATCTTTTTTTTTTTAGCACACTGATGATTGTTCTATCACTGTCCCTAGCGCCTGCAGACACGTCTCTCCCTGCGCTAAGTACGCTGGTGAATGGCAGAATCTAAGATGGCTGCCGTATTTATATGGCTGTGACATCACAGGGCTGGCTGCTGATTGGCTGCATGCATGTCAGTATGGGTGATCCCGCCATCCCAGACTTTCTTTTCTCCATGTCCTCACACGTGCAGCAGCCATTTTATGAAAAATGTGATTCGTTACTACGAAGCGCGAGGAAATTTGCATTCGATCAGATTCGATTCGCTCATCTCTAAGTACAAACTTAGAAAATTCAGGGTACTCCTAGAAAAAGGAGAGGGGAATAAGAGGAATCCCGTGCAAAGGGCATGACGGACACGTCATGAAAATGGTGGTGCCATACACTGAAGGTGTTGGGTCTCAGGGAACAGGATGTGTCCACACCTGAAGAAAATTTGTCAGCAACATTCTCGCGCCGCACTTCCCTACCTTCTATGGACTGACTTGTGCATATTACCAAGTATGCTACAGCATGGTGCACACTGCAATAAAAATTCCTCTTGGTTTACTCCAAAGAAGGGTACGAGTCTTACTAAATGTCCTCAAGTATGTAGTGAAGGAGGGCTTCACATTACTTTGGTGTCTCCAATGAATGGAGTGTTCCATACTCCTGGAACTCTTAATCTGGCCCTGTTCACAGAAGACACCTAGAGGCATTTCTATGGTCGGTGATAATGCCAATCATGGACATTTAAACCCTCACCTGTCATGGTCAATTGCAACCACGTCTTTATGCAGCAGCACAGGCTGCAATATTAAATCACTGCAGTCTATGGGATAATCAATCAGAAAATATCATGTTAAGGTCCCCTAGGGGGACTTTAAAAAAGTATTAAAAAGTTTAAAGAGTTTATAAAAAAATAAAAAAATAAATTCAAATCACCCCCTTTCCCCAATTTTACTGACACAGAGAATGAAGTTAAGATGTCGGTTTTACTGCATGGGTAACGATGTAAAAATGAAACCCATAAAACTGTGGCAGTATTGCATTTTGTCCCCAAATCCACTCCATTTGGAATTATTT
This sequence comes from Bufo bufo, assembly GCF_905171765.1. Lineage (NCBI taxonomy): Eukaryota > Metazoa > Chordata > Amphibia > Anura > Bufonidae > Bufo > Bufo bufo. The sequence goes on from NC_053397.1 coordinate 55,959,522, forward strand.
CCAGTTTCCCACTACTTTGCATGCAGAGGTAGTTTTAGCTGCTGGGAGAGGTCTCTTTACCAGTCTAAGATGTGTAGACTCCTTGACATACTGAGAACGTCTAGGTCAAGGATCAGCAACCTCCAGTACTCCAGCTGTTCTGAAACTACGACTCCCAGAATCCTCCTTTCACTTCTGTGGGAGTTACAAGAACAGCCAAAAAAGTCTGCATGCTGGGAGTTGTAGTTTCACAGCAGCTGGAGTGCCGAAGATTGCTGATCCCTGGTCTAGGTGGATGAGTCAAAAACATTTCCTGAAATATCCTCTTTGTGTCTTGATGTGAGAAGACAACTGTACTTAGTCCATTAAAAGTGACAGTCCCACTGCCGCCACCATATGTTGAGATATTCAAAAAGACCTCAAGGTTCTCCTATCACCATGATATTTAATGTACTAATATAAAAGTCAGCATCTTTTGTGACTTGTGGGTAAAAAAAAAAAATCATTTCATTTGCTCGTTCTTCTTCTAATACTATTGCTGGAGGCGGTCTACTTTTTCCTGGCCCACCCTGTATTTCTGGGGTGCCTCTTGAGCTAAAACACTTCCTGTCTTCATTATAAGTAACATTCTCATTGGTCCAGGAATCATGAGACATGAGAAGCTATTTGTTAGAGTCCTCACACTTTACAACTTTTTTGGTTGTCCATATGGTGACTGGACAATGGAGGGAATTTTGGTCCCTGGTCAAATGACTTAACTGCTAAAAGTAATGGAGTCTGAAAATACACCAATAAATTGGTATGTCCGTGTGTTAAATAAATGATTATGTATACCAACTCTTTTACAAATAAAGAGAGGACAAAACCTTTTTTTTTAAACTAGAGTACCTCCTTTAGATGTAGATTGATGACAAGAAACTGACTGAGAAAACTTAAGCAGTTGACCTTCCTTTATTGAAGCAGTCCAGCAGATAAACATTAATGATGACAACTGGGTTTTGCACGTAACTTACTTTAACACAATAGCCGCCCTGGACAGATTGTTGTCCCATGGTTTTCCAATGGAAAATAGTCTAAATTTTTCACACCAGCAACTTTCGTAATTGTATGTACCGTAATTATAAATTTTGTATGGCCACTCAGTTACTTGCTGAAATTTATCTGTATAGCGCCACCTGCTGTTTGTTCTTTTTCAAAATTCTCTGTCCAGCTCACTAAGATTGACATACATGTTCAGTTTCATCCTTCATCTGCCACCAGCTGCAGCAGACAGAACACATTCCTGAGAAAGGACAAGCTGCCAGCTTGAAATAAATCTAGTAGAGCAATTGTAGCAATGAATAGTGAGATCTCTGGATCCATGTGAGGTACAGGGCTGGTTCTAAGTTTGTTAGAAAGAGACATGTACTATATGATGTCTGATTTTCATTTTTTACATCAATCATGTTTAACCCTTTTAACTAAGGGTTACAATTGTGAACCCTACTCCAATGAATACCTGGTCACGCTGTGACTTCTATGGTGTTATGGACTTTAACAGGGAGGTTCACTGTACAATGCTACCCACTTCCGGTCCAGGCCGAAACATCTTTCCCGGACACAATCGCTGCAGCTCCAGCACCCTCTGCTGCTCATTACGCAATCACACCTGGAATTTTAGGACTGAGTGGAGCTAGGCTTTAAGTGATTTCAGACTACAAATTCATTCTGCAATTTATACAGTGCAATAGATTAACATAAAACAGTTTACTGTCACCTGGCTCAGCGATACAATACATGTGTCTAAGAAACAAAATGAAAACAGGTTAAAGCTACAATCTCACTTTTATCAACTAGCTGATTTACATGAAGCATGAACCATAATTTTTTTTTTTCATGAACCAAAAATTAATTTGAATGTGAAGAAACAAGCGCTTGGAAGAATAGCTACAATTTCCTTTTATAGTTGCTTTAATTTGGAAATTCGTTTTTATGGGATTTAATTATATGCATTTTAAATACACACAGTGATAACTTTGCAAGAGCAGCACAAGTAGATAATGTAAAAAAAATTATTGAAATGAGAAAAATAGCTAAATTATTTCTATAAAAATTTCTACTGGCATTTTATGCAATGTTTGGTTAGATTTACCCGATTATTACTTTGACCATGACACACAGGAGATATTCACTTTGAAAATCAGAAGTTGGGTTCTCCGGTATGTGGTTGAACAAGTAAATAATTGGATCCTTTCACTTTAGAGTGGATATTATAAAGAAATATACAATGTATTGTAGGGATTTGCTCTGGTAGACAGGGTAAGCAGACGCAGTACAGAGGCACAAAATAGTTATTAACCCCTTCCTGACCAGCCCTGTAATAGTACGGGGCAGCGGGACGTGACTTGCCGCCCAGCGTAGTACTATTACAGCGGGCTGATCGGGAGGGTGCAGGAGCTGCGCCAACCAAATCAGCAGGAGTGGTCCGGAAGTGACTGATAGCTGGACCCCTGCTGTATGTGCCTGCATCGGTTAAAACACAGATGCCGACGCATTAACTTTTGATGTGCCGCGGTACGCACTGACCGCGGCACGTGCGATGTATGGGGAGGGAGCTGCTGTGACGGGGACCCGATGGCAGGGAAGGCAGCCAGATGCCTTACTTAAGCATTGTGGCTGCCTTCCCTCTTAGCCTGTGAGAACCAGCCCCCTGGATCTCACAGGCAAGCAGGCTGTAAGTGTATTACACAGGTAATACACTTACAGCCAATGCATCACAATACAGAAGTATTGTCATGCATTGTAAAGGGGATCAGACCCCCAAAAGTTGAAGTCCCAGAGTGGGACAAAAAAAAAGTGAAAAAAAAAGCGTCCTACCACATGACTAGAGTTGAGCGAACCTGAACTGTAAAGTTCGGGTTCGTACCGAACTTTAGGATTTTTAGACCCTGGACTCGAACCCGAACTTTTCAGTAAAAGTTCGGGTTCGGTGTTCGGCAAGTTAATGGTGCTTTTTGAAAGGCTGCAGAGCAGCCAATCAACAAGAGTTTAACTCTGTCCCCTTAGAAGCCATCACAGCCATGCCTACTAATGGCATGGCTGTGATTGGCCAGCGCAGCATGTGACCCAGCCTCTACATAAGCTGGAGTCACTTAGTGCTGCATGTCACTCTGCTCTTACTATTGTAGGGAGAGGATGCTGCTGCTGTGAGGGAGAGAATAGGAAAGAATCTTTAATCAGAAGTAGGGATCGAACGATATAGATTTTTTAGAGCCGATACCAATACCGATATTCTGTGAACTTTCAGGCCGATAGCCGATAATTTATACCGATATTCTGTGAATTTTCATTTTTGAAAAAAATAAATAAATTCCTACACAAATCTGCTGAAAATGAATATGTTTATTGTTAACGTGTAGTTTAGTTTTTTTTGTAAATCTTTCTATTTCATTTATACTTAATATTTTGGTGTTTTTTTTAACCTTTTATATTTTTTTTTACTACTTTTAGCCCCGTTAGGAACTAGAACCCTTGTCCTATTCACCCTGATAGATCTCTATCAGGGTGAATAGGACTTCACACTCTTCCTGCTGCTTTGTGCTTTGTGCACACAGCAGCAGGGAGCCGACTATGGCAGCCAGGGCTTCAGTAGGGTCCTGGCTGCCATGGTAACCGATCGGATCCCCAGGCTTACACTGCTGGGGCTCCGATCGGAACTTCCACTGAGGAGGAGGGGAGAGGGGACCCTGTGGCCACTGCCACCAATGATTAATACTGGGGGGCTTGGGTGGGGGGGTGCACTGCGCCACCAATGTCTTTATTACTGGGGTTGGGGGAAGAAGGGGTGCACTGTGCCACCAATGTCTTTAATACTGGGGTTTGGGGGGGGCACACTGCGCCACCAATGAAGATAACTTTCTCATTAATTCATATACAGGAGACGGGAGCTGGCTGCAGAATCACATAGCCGGCTCCTGGCCTCTATGAGCGGTAGCTGTGATCTGCGGCAGTTAACCCCTCAGGTGCGGCATATGTGCATTTGTGACATTCAAATCCAAGCTTGAAATACTGCAATAATAATCTGGGTTTAAAAAAACACCCATTTTTGACAATATCCTAAATTTGGTGCCTTTGCAGCATTTGTCAGTGTGAAATGCAAGCTTGCAATACTTCAATAATTTTCTGGGTTTAAAAAAACACCTATTTTTGGCAATACCCTACATCTGGGGCCTATGCTGCATTTGTTAGTGTGACATACAAGCTAGAAATACTGCAATAATATTCTGGGTTTAAAAAAACACCCATTTTGGGCAAAATACTTAAAGGGAACCTGTCACCGGGATTTTGGGTATAGAGCTGAGGACATGGGCTGCTAGATGGCCGCTAGCACATCTGCAATACCCAGTCCCCATAGCTCTGTGTGCTTTTATTGTGGAAAAAAACCGATTTGATACATATGCAAATGAACCTGAGATGAGTCCTGTCCCTGACTCCTCTCACGTACAGGACTCATCTCAGGTTAATTTGCATATGTATCAAATCGGTTTTTTTTACACAATAAAAGCACACAGAGCTATGGGGACTGGATACTGCGGATGTGCTAGCGGCCATCTAGCAACCCATGTCCTCAGCTCTATACCCAAAATCTCGGTGACAGGTTCCCTTTAATTTGCCGCCTTTGCTGCATCTGTCAGTGTGACACACAAGCTAGAAATACTGCCATTATATTCTTGGTTTAAAAAAACACCCATTTTGGGCAAAATACTTAATTTGCAGCCTTTGCTGCATCTGTCAGTGTGAGATACATGCGTTAGATACTAGTGTTCTATTCTGTTATTTTAAAAAAACACCCATTTTGGGGCAAATAGTAAATTTGCGGCCTTGGTTGCATCTGTCAATGTCAGATACAAGCTTGAAATACTGAAATAATATTCAGGGTTTAAAAAAACACCAATTTTTGGCAATACCCTACATCTGGCGCCTATGCTGCATTTGTTAGTGTGACATACAAGCTAGAAATACTGCAATAATATTCTGGTTTTAAAAAAACACCAATTTTTGGCCAAAAACTAAATTTGCAGCCTTTGCTGCATCTGTCAGAGTGAGATAGACATGTTAGATAATGCTGTTCTATTCTGTTGTTAAAAAAAAAAAACATTTTGGGCAAAATACTTAATTTGCAGCCTTTGCTGCACCTGTCAGTGTGACATACAAGCTATAAAGACGCAATAATATTCTGGGTTTAAAAAAACACCAATTTTGAGCGAAAAACTAAATTTGCAGCCTTTGCTGCATCTGTCAGTGTGAGATACACACGTTAGATACTGCTGTTCTATTCTGTTATTTTAAAAAAAAAACACCCATTTTGGGCAAAATACTTCAATTTTGCAGCCTTTGCTGCATCTGTCAGTGTGAGATACACGCGTTAGATACTGCTGTTCTATTCTGTTGATAAAAGAACACCAATTTTGGGTAAAATACTTAATTTGCAGCCTTTGCTGCATCTGTCAGTGTGACATACAAGCTAGAAATACTGCAATAATATTCAGGATTTAAAAAAAACACCCATTTTGGGCAAAAAATAAAATTTGCAGCCTTTGCTACATTTGTCAGTGTGAGATACACACGTTAGATACTGGTGTTATATTCTGTTATTAAAAAAAACACCCATTTTGGGCAAAATACTTAATTTGCAGCCTTTGCTACATCTGTCAGTGTGACATACAAGCTAGAAATACTGCAATAATATTCTGGGTTTAAAAAAACACCCATTTTGGGCAAAAAAACTAAATTTGCAGCCTTTGCTACATCTGTCAGTGTGAGATACCTGCGTTAGATACTGGTGTTATATTCCGTTATTAAAAAAAACACCAATTTTGGGCAAAATACTTAATTTGCAGCCTTTGCTACATCTGTCAGTGTGACATACAAGCTAGAAATACTGCAATAATATTCTGGGTTTAAAAAAACACCCATTTTGGGCAAAAATCAAAATTTGCAGCCTTTGCTGCATCTGTCAGTGTGACATACAAGCTAGAAATACTGCAATAATATTCTGGGTTTAAAAAAACACCCATTTTGGGCAAAAAACTAAATTTGCAGCCTTTGCTGCATCTGTCAGTGTGAGATACACACGTTAGATACTGCTGTTCTATTCTGTTATTTAAAAAAAAACATTTTGTGCAAAATACTTAATTTGCAGCCTTTGCTGCATCTGTCAGTGTGAGATATTTGCGTTAAATACTGGTGTTATAGTCTGTTATTAAAAAAAACACCCATTTTGGTCCAAAAACTAAATTTGCAGCCTTTGCTGCATCTGTCAGTGTGAGATGCACGCGTTAGATACTGTTGTTTTATTATGTTATTAGTACAACCTACTTAACCATCTATTTAGATGGAAGAATGCGTGACAGCAGTAACAATACAGAAAAAAAAACAGGGGGGACACACATTATATATATAACATCTTTAATGAATGAAAAATTATTACAAACAAATAATAAATAATTAAATAAAATATAGCAGCAATGCAAGTAAGCGCTGCGACAAGCAGCTCACCTAATGAACCAAAGGATACCCGATCCCCACAAACACAATTGCTCAATACAATAGTGAATGAGAGAGCAAAAAGAATTGTAGCACAACAAGGTTACTCCATCAATCACATGAACTGCCATGTATGTAATACTCCACCATAGGGCTCAAACCCAGCCCCCGGCTGTGGATACACAAATGAGTAAAGGCAAACAATAGAGCTGGAATACCTTGGTAGTCGGCCAATGAAGAGATCGGACCTCTGGACAGCAGGGAGCACACCTCGACGCACGTTTCGCCCTGTTTTCTCAATATTCTCATATTAAAAAAACACCAATTTTGGGCAAAATACTTAGTTTGCAGCCTTTGCTACATCTGTCAGTGTGACATACAAGCTAGAAATACTGCAATAATTTTCTGGATTAAAAAAAAACACAAATTTTGGGCAAAAAACTAAATTTGCAGCCTTTGCTGCATCTGTCAGTGTGAGATACACACGTTAGATACTGGTGTTATATTCTGGTTTTAAAAAAACACCCTTTTTGGGCAAAATACTTAATTTTCAGCCTTTGCTGCATCTGTCAGTGTGACATACAAGCTAGAAATACTGCAATAATATTCTGGGTTTAAAAAAACACCAATTTTGGGCAAAAACTAAATTTGCAGCCTTTGCTGCATCTGTCAGTGTGAGATACACGCGTTAGATACTGGTGTTATATTCCGTTATTAAAAAAACACGAATTTTTGCCAAAATACTTAATTTGCAGCCTTTGCTACATCTTTAAGTGTGACATACAAGCTAGAAATACTGCAATAATATTTTGGGTTTAAAAAATAACCCATTTTGGGCAAAAAACTAAATTTGCAGCCTTTTATCCATCTGTCAGTGTGAGCTACACACGTTAGATACTGCTGTTCTATTCTGTTATTTAAAAAAAAAAAACATTTTGGGCAAAATACTTAATTTGCAGCCTTTGCTGCATCTGTCAGTGTGAGATATTTGCGTTAGATACCGGTGTTATATTCTGTTATAAAAAAAAACACCCATTTTGGTCCAAAAACTAAATTTGCAGCCTTTGCTGCATCTGTCAGTGTGAGATGCACGCATTAGATACTGTTGTTCTATTATGTTATTAGTACAACCTACTTAACCATCTATTTAGATGGAAGAATGCGTGACAGCAGTAACAATACCGGGAAAAAAAACAGGGGGGGACACACATTATATATAATATTATAACATCTTTATTGAATGAAAAATAATTACAAACAAATAATAAATAATTAAATAAAATATAGCAGCAATGCAAGTAAGCGCTGCGACAAGCAGCTCACCTGCTGAACCAAAGGATACCCGATCCCCACAAACATAATTGCTCAATACAATAGTGAATGAGAGAGCAAAAAGAATTGTAGCACCCCAAGGTTACTCCATCAATCACATGAACTGCCATGTATGTAATACTCCACCATAGGGCTCAAACCCAGGCCCCGGCTGTGGATACACAAATGAGTAAAGGCAAACAATAGAGCTGGAATACCTTGGTAATCGGCCAGTAAAGAGATCGAACCTCTGGACAGCAGGGAGCACACCCCGACGCACGTTTCGCTCAGTTTTCTCAATATTCTGTTATTAAAAAAACACCCATTTTGGGCAAAATACTTAATTTGCAGCCTTTGCTGCGTCTGTCAGTGTGAGATACACATGTTAGATACTGCTGTTCTATTCTGTTATTAAAAAAACAACCATTTTGGGCAAAATACTTAATTTGCAGCCTTTACTGCATCTGTCAGTGTAAGATACACGCCTTAGATACTGGTGTTCTATTCTGTTATTAAAAAAACATCCATTTTGGGCCAAATACCAAATTTGCGGCCTTGGCTGCATCTGTCAGTGTGAGATGCAAGCTTGAAATACTGCAATAATATTCAGGGTCTCAAAAAACACAAATTTTTGGTAATACCCTACATCTAGGGCCTATGCTGCAATTATTAGTGTGACATAAAAACTAGAAATACTGCAATAATATTTTGTTATAAAAAAAACACCCATTTTGGGCAAAATACTTAATTTGCAGCCTTTGCTGCATCTGTCAGTGTGAGATACAAGCTTGAAATACTGCAATAATATTCTGGGTTTAAAAAAACACCCATTTTTGGCAATACCCTACATCTGCGGCCTATGCTGCATTTGTTAGTGTGACATACAAGCTAGAAATACTTCAATAATATTCTGTTATTAAAAAAACACCCATTTTGGGCAAAATATTTAATTTGCTGCATCAGTCAGTGTGAGATACAAGCTTGAAATACCACAATTTTATTGAGGGTTTAAAAAACACCCATTTTGGGTAATATACTACATCTGGTGCCTTTGCAGCATTTGTCAGTGTGAAATACAAGCTTGCAATACTTCAATAATTTTCTAAGTTTAAAAAAACACCCATTTTGGTAAAAAAACGAAATTTGCAGCCTTTGCTGCATCTGTCAGTGTGAGATACACGGGTTAGATACTGCTGTTCTATTCTGTTATTATAAAAACACCCATTTTGCGCAAAATACTTTATTTTGCAGCCTTTGCTGCATTTGTCAGTGTGAGATACACGCGTTAGATACTGCCGTTCTATTCTGTTATTAAAAAAACACCCATTTTGGGCAGGATCCAAAATTTGCGGAGAACGAGAAGAGTGTCGAATAAGGGATGTGGCCCCGGTCGTGGTGCTGCTGGTGGAGCTCCTTTTGCAGGGAGAGGACGTGGTCGATCTGTGCCAACTACACACACAAGTGAAACACCTTCCTCAGGTGCGAGTAGGCGAAAGCACCTACTCGCACCTGATGAGGCCATAACAGTACAGGCGATAGTAGATTGGGTTGCTGACAGTGCCTCTAGTTCCTTCACATTGTCTCTCACCCAGTCCCCTGCTGAAAGATCAGAGTTAGCACCTGCAGCCGATGTCCATCAGTCTTTCACCTCACCCCCTTGCAAATCAGCCAAGCAGTCTGAGCCCCAAGTCATGCAGCAGTCTTGTAACAGTCACGTCCACACACACACAGGGGGAGGGATAGTGACCACTGCGCTCCACCCTCACCCCTGGCCCTGCCTACTTGCCTCGCGAGTCCTAATGACAGGGGACAACTGGACGACAGTCCCTAACTTAGGATACGTGCAGGGAAGACAGACAAGACAAAATACGGAACATGAACGGATCGGGTCAGAACCAAGAGAGCTACGCAGTACAAAGGGTTAAGCAAAGAATGGTCAGGAGAAGCCGGGGTCAAATACCAGGAGAGCAGAGAAGTACAAGAGGAGTCCTAAGAGAGTAGTCAGATGGGAGCCGAGGTCACAATACCAGGACGGATGCGCAGTACAGGAGGAGCAGGCAAAGGATCGTCAGGGAACGGAATCAGGTGAGTCTTCAGTAGTCCAACAAATAGCCAGGAACCTAGAAATTAACAGGCAACCTGTGACTAGCAGGCTGCCTGTATTTATAGTGGGGAGTGAGGGTCATGTGACGTGGCCAGCGTCACATGACCGACAGACCAACCAGTTGAGCACCGAGTGATCAGCTCGGCGCTCAAGGCAGACTTAGGAGCAGGGAGTCACCCAGCAGTAAAGCCGCCCTGGGAATGAGGTCAAACACAGATCCTAATTCCCAAAGCTAAGCAACAGGTCTGCGGGTAATGGGGGACCGAGTGCACCTTCGGAACCCCGTTACAGTACCCTCCCTTTTACGAGGGGCCACCGGACCCAAGACTTCAGGCGATGGCTTTTTAAGGGTGTTCTAAATGAAATTTACGAACCAGTCTAGGAGCATGAACCTCCCTGGCAGGTACCCAAGATCTCTCTTCAAGTCCATACCCCTTCCAGTGAATCAGGTACTGCAAGGAATTACGCACCTTCCTGACATCCACTATTTTAGACACAACATACTCTACAGCGTCATTAACAAGAACCGGCGGAGGCAAGGCTTTCGATGGTACTACAGGTTCAAAATATTTTTTAAGTAGAGATTTATGGAACACGTTATGAATGTGGAATGACTCGGGCAGCTCTAACCTAAATGATACCGGGTTAATCACCTCCGTGATCTTATATGGTCCAATAAAAAGAGGAGCAAATTTTCGAGAAGCTACCTTGAGAGATAGATTCTTGGAGGACAACCATACTTTATCCCCAACCTGAAAGTTCACCCCCCTTGAACGTCTCCTATCGGCTTTGAGTTTTTGAGCGCTTTGAGCCTTTTCTAGGTTCGATTGAACCCGGGCCCAAACTGTGCACAGTTCGGAGGAGAGTTTATCAGCTTCAGGGTTAGAGGAGGAGACAGACGACCCAGAATGAAAACGGGGATGAAAACCATGGTTACAAAAGAAAGGGGAGACCCCAGCAGAAGAATTGACACGGTTATTCAAAGCAAATTCAGCCAACGGAAGGAATTTGACCCATAATTGCTGGTCATCAGCAACATACAACCTCAGGAATTGTTCCACAGACTGATTAAGGCGTTCAGTCTACCCATTACTCTCAGGATGGTAGGCGGAAGGCCCTCCAGAATTTGGACACAAACTGCACACCCCTGTCAGAAACAATATTTTCCGGGATGCCATGTAAACGAACAATCTCTCACAAAAATAGATGCCAGGGTTTTAGCATTCGGAAGTTTAGACAGGGGAATGAAATTAACCATCTTGCTAAACCTATCGACCACTACCCAAACCACAGTCTTACCCTCCGCCAGCGGTAGGTCAGTTATAAAGTCCATCGAGATATGGGACCAGGGTCTACTGGGAATGGGTAGGGGTCGTAGGTTACCAGCAGGGCGAGTCCTAGGTGTCTTAGACCTGGCACAAACCTCACAGGCTGACACGTAGGACTTGACATCCCTGGTCAGAGTGGGCCACCAATAAGATCTAGAAACCAGATCCTTTGTGCCCTCAACACCCGGATGTCCACAAAAGGCAGAATCGTGACACTCACCCAACAGCTGGAGACGAAATTGTACGGGGACAAAGAACTTATCTGTTGGGGTGGATGCCGGTGCCAATTGTTGTTCAGCCTTAATGCGAGCCGAGAAATCCTGGGTTAGAGCCGCTAAGAAGATGTTTGCTGGTAGGATGGATTCAGGCGGCGTCTCAGTAGGTTGAAAACCATGGAAGCTCCGAGATAATGCGTCTGCCTTCACATTTTTACTTCCCGGCCTGAACGTAATGGAGAAACCAAAAAGGGTAAAAAACAGAGCCCATCGGGCTTGTCGGTGATTCAACCTCTTAGCCGACTCGAGAAACATTAGATTTTTATGATCAGTGACAACAGTTACTCGATGCCTTGCCCCCTCCAAAAAATGCCTCCACTCCTCAAATGCCCATTTAATAGCCAGCAGCTCCCTATTCCCTACGTCGTAGTTTCTCTCCGTGGGAGAGAATTTCCTAGAGAAGAAGGCACACGGTCTCAGGTTAGTGAGGGTAGCAGGACCTTGTGAAAGGACTGCTCCTGTGCCGTCCTCGGACGCATCCACCTCCACAATAAAGGGTCTCTCCTGATCAGGCTGAATCAGAATGGGAGCGCTACTAAATGCCTTTTTTAATGTTTCAAATGAAGAAATGGCCTTGGTAGACCAATTCTCCAAATCCGCCCCTTTCTTAGTAAGGTCGGTCAATGGCTTAGCAATTACAGAAAAATTCATGATAAATTTACGGTAGTAATTAGCGAAACCCAAAAACCGTTGTAAAGCCTTTAAGGATGAAGGCCTTACCCGGCCACTTATTAACCCCCAGAGAAATTGTTATGGGTACCAAAAGCTTACATTTAGAAAAATCAGGGTGTACCTGGTCTTTAGGTTGTCTTGCCTTAGGAGACTTGTCAGAGAGGACCCTCTTAGGACACTTGTTGATCCAATGGCCAGGATCTCCACAGTAGAAGCACTCTCCGCGTCTGCGACGAAGATTACCCCTGGTCATGCCAACCTGCATGGGTTCCTCGGTGGAGACCTCAGTGTTGTCCCTGGAAAAGGCCTCTGGCTGGACCACCATCTGAGAACAGAACTGTCGTTCTTGTCGTCTCTCTCTAACTCGTCTGTCAAGTCGGACAACTAGGGTCATCATCTCCTCTAAGGTCTCAGGAATTTGATAATTGACTAATAGATCTTTTAAATTATCAGATAGACCAGACCTAAACTGATTCTTCAGGGCTGGTTCATTCCATCTTGAGGGGACACACCACCGTCTGAATTGGGTGCAATACTCCTCCGCAGGGAGATGGCCCTGAACCAGTGCCCTACGAGCCGTCTCGGCTACCAGGGCCCTGTTTGGTTCGTCATAGAGGGTACCCAGGGCCTGAAAAAAAACTTCCACAGAAGTTAGACAACTGGCCCCAGGAGGTAACGAAAATGCCCAGTCCTGGGGATCACCCTGTAATAGAGAAATGATAATCCCCACACGTTGGCTCTCGGGACCGGAGGACACGGGCGCAAACGGAAGTAGAGTTTTCAACTCTCCTTAAAGGAGAGAAAGCTCTTCCGGTCTCCAGAAAAGGGTTCTGGGAGCTTGATCTGGGGTTCAAAATGTGGACTGGAGGGCAGAGGAGTGGAAGATCCTTGCCCTAACTCAAAAGAACGGAGTTTCCCTCCTAGCTCCTGCACCATCTGTGTCAAGTTAGAGACATGGTCAGTCAGGGTAGTAAGAGGATTCATGATACAGTGGTTATTGGGCCTGTTAATCTGTAATGGTCACGTCCACACACACACAGGGGGAGGGATAGTGACCACTGCGCTCCACCCTCACCCCTGGCCCTGCCTACTTGCCTCGCGAGTCCTAATGACAGGGGACAACTGGACGACAGTCCCTAACTTAGGATACGTGCAGGGAAGACAGACAAGACAAAATACGGAACATGAACGGACCGGGTCAGAACCAAGAGAGCTACGCAGTACAAAGGGTTAAGCAAAGAATAGTCAGGAGAAGCCGGGGTCAAATACCAGGAGAGCAGAGAAGTACAAGAGGAGTCCTAAGAGAGTAGTCAGGTGGGAGCCGAGGTCACAATACCAGGACGGATGCGCAGTACAGGAGGAGCAGGCAAAGGATCGTCAGGGAACGGAATCAGGTGAGTCTTCAGTAGTCAACAAATAGCCAGGAACCTAGAAATTAACAGGCAACCTGTGACTAGCAGGCTGCCTGTATTTATAGTGGGGAGTGAGGGTCTAGGGGACGACGGCTCTGCTTTTGCACCCTGCTCCCTCTTCTGCTGTGTTGGTGGCTTTGTGCGACCACTGCATCTTTCTCCGAACTACACCTTGATTCCATGTGGGGTCAAGGACCTCATCGTCCTCCACATCATCTTCCGCCCAGTCACGTCAGCGTCCCATGACCGACAGACCAACCAGTTGAGCACCGAGTGATCAGCTCTGCGCTCAAGGCAGACTTAGGAGCAGGGAGTCACCCAGCAGTAAAGCCGCCCTGGGAATGAGGTCAAACACAGATCCTCATTCCCAAAGCTAAGCAACAGGTCTGCGGGTAATGGGGGACCGAGTGCACCTTTGGAACCCCGTTACAAGTCTTTTCTGCTTTTTGATGACTCTGCTAGCAGGGTTTCCCAGGGCCATCCACCTTTCCCTGCCCCAGAAGTGGAAGAGATTGAGTGCACCAATGCCCAACCACTTATGTTTCAAGATGAGTACATGGGAGGACCATGGCAGCACGTCTCCGATGATGACGAAACACAGGTGCTAAATGCTGTGGCTTTCTGCAGTGTGCAGACTGACAAGGAGGGCAGGGGTGAAGACTGGGTGGAAGATGATGTGGAGGACGATGAGGTCCTTGACCCCACATGGAATCAAGGTGTAGTTCGGAGAAAGATGCGGTGGTCGCACAAAGCCACCAACACAGCAGAAGAGGGAGCAGGGTGCAAAATCGGAGCCGTCGTCCCCTAGACATTATGCCTGCTACTGTCCACCGCAGCAAGGGACCGAGAACACCAAAGCCAGCTCCAAGGAGTTCCCTGGCGTGGCAGTTCTTCAGACAATGTGCTGACGACAAAACACGAGTGGTTTGCACTCTGTGCAATCAGAGCCTGAAGCGAGGCATAAACGTTCTCAACCTGAGCACAACCTGCATGACCAGGCATCTAAGTGCAAAGCATGAGCTGCAGTGGAGTAGACACCTCAAAAACCAAGAAAGGTCTCTGGCTCCTCCTGCTTCCTCTTCTGCTGCAGTCTCAGCCTCTTCATCCACCTGTGGAGTGCCACCTTCCACCCCGGAAACAGAGGATCTGCCAGCAACACAATGTCCCACGGAAGCGTTCAGCTCTCCATCTCCCAAACACTAGAGCGGAAGAGGAAGTACCCCCCCTACCCACCCGCGATCCCTGGCCCTGAATGCCAGCATTTCAAAATTACTGGCCTTTGAAATGCTGTCATTCCGTCTGGTGCAGACGGAGAGTTTTAAAAGCCTTATGGTGGTGGCTGTCCCACAGTACGTCGTGCCCAGCCGCCACTACTTTTCCAGGCGAGCCATCCCTTAACTGCACAAACAAGTGGGGGACAAAATCAGGTGCACTGCGCAATGCCATCTGTGGCAAGGTCAACCTAACTACAGATACGTGGACCAGTAAGCACGGTCAGGGACGTTATATCTCCCTAAGAGCACACTGGGTAAATGCAGTAGCGGCTGGGCATGAGGCTTATAGCAGTTTGGCGCATATCCTTCCACCACCGAGGATTGCAGGGCGCTTCCGTTTGCCTCCTGTTGCTTCCGCCTCCTACTCCGCTTCCTCATCCTCTACCGCCTCCTCATCCGGTCAGCATAACACCTTCACTACCAACTTCAGCACAGCCAGGGGTAAATGACAACAGGCAGTTTTAAAACTTATCTGTTTGGGGGACAAACCCCACACCGCGCAGAAGCTGTGGATGGGAATGGAACAACAGACCGATGAGTGGTTGGTCCCAGTGAGCCTGGTGGTGTGCGATAATGGGCGATCACTTGCCTGGCGCATGTGCTGAATTTGGTGGTGCAGAGGTTCCTTAAAAATTACCCCGATATGTCAGAGCTGCTGCAGAAAGTGCAGGCCGTCTGTGCGCGCTTTCAGCATTCTAACCCTGCTGCTGCTCGCCTTCCAGCGCTGAAGCGTAACTTCGGCTTTCCCACTCATCGCCTCATATGCGACGTTCCCACAAGGTGGAACTCCACCTTGAACATGCTGGCCAGACTGTGCGAGCAGTAGCAGGCGATAGTGGAGTTTCAGCTGCAGCACGCACGGGTGAGTTGCTCTGCGGAACAGCAGCACTTCACCACCAATGACTGGGCCTCTATGTGAGACCTGTGTTCCTTGTTGCGCTGTCTCGAGTACTCCACCAACATGGCCTGTGCCGATAACGCCATTCTCAGTGTTACTATCCAACCTCTATGCCTCCTTGAAAAAATGGTTTTGGCGATGATGGAAGAGGATGTGGCACAGGAGGAGGAGGAGGAGGAAGAGGTATCATTTCATAGGGCTTCTGGCCAGTCATTCACAAGTGTTCCGAGGGTGGGTTCCTGCACCCGCAAACGCCAGGTACACAATTGTCCACCCAGGGCACAGTTCTGAAGGATGATGAGGTGGAGGATGAGGAGATGGAGGAGGAGGAACCGTGCTCATAGCAGGGTGGCACCCAAACCAGCTCCTGGCCATCACTGGTGCGTGACTGGGGGGATACAAAGGACACAGACGATACACCTCCCACAGAGGACAGCTTGTCGTTGCCTCTGGGCAGCCTGGCACACATGAGCGATTACATGCTGCAGTGTCTCCGCAATGACCGCTGAGTTGCCCACATTCTAACTTTTGCTGATTACTGGGTGGCCACGCCGCTGGATCCCCGTTACAGGGGCAACGTACCGTCCTGAATTCCGTCACTGGAGCGTGATCGTAAGATGCGCGAGTACAAGCGCACGCTGGTAGACGCTCTGCTGGTGCATTCCCACCTGACAGCGGGGGCACAGTGGAAGCACAAGGCGAAGGCAGAGGAGGAGGAAGAGGTCGCCAATGCAGCTGGGGCAACACCAGCACCTCAGAAGGCAGGGTCAGCATGGCCAAAATGTGGAAAACTTTGCCAGCACGCCACAACAACCAGCACCACCAGCTGATATGGAACGTCTTAGCAGGAGGCAGCATTTCAGCAACATGGTGGAGCAGTATGTGTGCACACCCCGTACTGACTGATGGGTCTGCCCCCTTCAACTTCTGGGTCTACAAATTGGGCATATGGCCTGAGTTTGCCCTTTACGCCTTGGAGGTGCTGGCCTGCCCTGCAGCCAGTGTATTGTCTGAACGTATGTTTAGCATGACTGGAGGGGGTTATCACAGGTTATATTTCCCAATGTTTTGGGGTGTACCCTAATTTAAACAAAAAATAAATAAAAAATAAAACCAAAAAGCAGTGTAGGCTACCTCCTCATCCTCCACCGCCGCTTCGACCTACACCGCCACATCCACCGCCTCCCCAGTCTCCTACTCCATATAGACCTCGTCCTCCAAGATCAAGATTAACATATTTTATGTTATTTTAAGTCATTTCCCTATCCACATTTGTTTGCAGAGCACTTGCCATGTTCTTAACCACATTTTGCTGCCGTTTGAAGCCCTTTAGCCCTTTTTATGACTTTTTTACAGTCGTTTTTGTGCTCCAAAGTTTGGGTCCCCATTGACTTCAATGGGGTTCGGGGTCAAGTTCGGGTCCCGAACTCAAACTTTTTTGTGAAGTTCAGCCGAACCCGTCGAACCCGAACATCCAGGTGTCCGATCAACTCTAGTCACCTCATCCCGCAAAAAATGAGTCCCTAACTAAGACAATCGCTAAAAAAATATAAAAAAATATGGCTCTCAGACTATGGAGACACTAAAACATGATTTTTTTAGTTTCAAAAATTATTTTATTGTGTTAAATGTAAAAAAAAATTAAAAAGTTGACATATGAGATATCGCTGCATCCATAACAACCTGCACTATAAAAATGCCACATGACCTAACCCCTCAGGTGAACACTGTAAAAAGATAAAATAAAAACAGTGTCAAAAAAGCAATTTTTTGTCACCTTACATCACAAAAAGTGAAATAGCAAGCGATCAAAAAGTCATACGCACCCCAAAATCATACCAATCAAACCATGATCTCATCCCGCAAGAAATGAGACCCTACCTAAGACAATCGCCCAAAAAATAAAAAAACTATGGATCTCAGAATGTGGAGTGTAATATAGAGCAGCCAAAAATCATATGTACCCTAAAATAGTACCAGAGGATGTGCTTTAGTATATGCCTTTTTGTGGCATTTTTTTGCAAGCCATGTGTGTTTAGACAAAAAATTATGGAGGTAATTTATTATACTGAAATATGCTTATATTAGGCATATTTCAGGTGCAGATGGTGGCGCAATGGTTAGTTGCACCACTATCTGTGACTTTGGCCCCGCTCGCACCAGGTCTAAAATTGTGAGCGTGCCATGGACGGGGAAGGGGACAGGCTGGCAGGCCCGTCCCATTTACCATTTTCTACGCCTATTTTAGGCATAGAAAAAGGTCTACAGTAAATGTAAGACAGCAAGGAAGCTGTCTTACATTTAGGGTCCATTCACACGTCCGCAAAATGCGGAACGGAATTGCGGACCCATTCATTTCTATGGGGCAGCACAATGTGCTGCCCGGATACGGAATTGTGGATTCCGGGTCCGCAATTCCCTTCCCCCAAAAAATAGAACTGCGGACAAGAATAGGCCTTTTCTATTAAGTGACGGCGATGTGCGGTCTGCAAAATGCAAAACGCACATTGCCGATGTCCGTGTTTTGCGGATCCATTTTGAATAGACCGTTACAACTGGCTCTGGATGAGCCGAAGTTATGGAGAGCCTGCGCCTCTTCATAACTTCGGCGGATCCTCCACCAGCTATAGGGGTTTATTAAGATTGACGTTTATTAAGATTGACGCTGGTCTTAATAAATGTACCCTATGAACCCCTTCTGATGTCTCCCTGTAGAATGATCTCTATAAATAAGCCATTGTAAGAAAAATTTAGAAACACCATAAAAACGCAACACAAATTATTACATTGGTGTTTTTTTTAAATGTATGTATATGGCACAAAACACAAGAACATTAGACAAAAATACCATAGCCTGTTCATGCTGTGAGTTTCCCCCAAAAATGGCATGGACCCAAAAAAATGCACCGCTAGTAAAGAAACCAAAAAAATGCACCGCTAGTAAAGAAAAATACCACAAAAACACATTTATTCTGCATTTCATAAATTCCTGTAGTCTTACTGCTAACATCTGGACATGACATTTTTTGCTTAAAAATTGTTAAATGCAAGATTTATTTTTCATTTATCCAGTAAATACTTTCCCTTAGGCTTATTGTCAATTATTTGGTTGTCTAATTTAATTTTTACTGACTGATTCCAGTTGCATTTTTCTGACCTTTATCCAGCCAGTATTGACAACCAGGTTATGGGGTTTACGTGGCTGTGTGAACGCAAACAACAAATCAATGGAAATTAAACTTCCAGAGGAGCAATGTCAAACCAGTTTCTGTTGTCACAAGCCTTGTACAAATCCATCAGACCATTAACAGAGTCATCTGCAAGCAGACTAATTCCCTGCATAAAACCTGAACCCGATATTGACTGGTCTACGCGTCTGGTGCTCTGTTTGCTGTAAGGTGATGTTTTCCATGAACATTGATGTTATAACCTGCTGAGAATTACATTAAAGTGGTACAGCTTTTGAGGAGAAAGAATCATGTTTCCTAAGGGTGATCAGTCAGTAGCCAAAAGATATACACCACTGAATATAATGTAATATGTTGTGATAGGCATTGTGTTATGGGTAAACATTTTGATTTACTAGAAGACCCTGTATTATCGTATTTACATTGCCATTATTGCCATGATAAAATTTTAGGACATCCATATACTCAAGGGTTGAAATTATCCATCTACTTAAGGGTTCTATAGGATATTAGCAGGGTTGGACTGGGGTTCCTTGGGCCCACTAGAGGAAATTATTCCAACCGTAATAACATCAATAAAGTCGAATAGGTTTTGAGTCAAAGAAATAGACCCTAGTGGTAATTTATTGTCTTGAAAGGCAGCTTCAAAAGTATTTTTTTCCAGGACCTTCTATGGGGCCTACTATGGGATCAGAGCCTGGGTCCACCAGAGGATCCTCTGGTACTCTGGTGGGCCAGTCCGACGCTAGATATTAGTCTAGATAGAGCATCAATATTATATTGGCAGGGTTCCAACTCCAGGCGCCCCGCAGAACTGTTTTATAATAGCCCTGGTGCTAGAAATAGGTGCCAGAACTACACGGCTCCATCCACTGTAGTGTAGTGGACAGAGCTTGCTATGGCAGTGCTGTTGAGCAAAACTTAGGGTTGTACTGTACTGCTCGATCCTCAAGCACTATGAGGACTGATAGATAAGAGCACATCCATCAGCGCTCATTTGCACTGTCCTAAATACATAGATCAATGCAACCTGAATGAGGGAGGAACAACTTTTTCCTCCCTTATTCTATCTGTCCTATTCATTATTGCCAATAATCGGCTTCTTTCATCCTTTGTTCGTTCATCTGCTGATCGACTGTTCGTTTATATGAGCCAATTATCGGGAACGAGTATTCCTATTAAGCATGCCGTCAAATAGGGGCTTTACGCTATTCATGGTGATTCCTTACCTCTATGCAGAGCAGATGTCTGGCATGTAGTGAGTGCAGAAGGGTGACCTATTCCCCATGAAGGTCAACATGATAATTTATTTCCCAATAGTCATGCTCTCCTGCTCCAAAAAATTGATCAAAGTTGGCATCACACTAAATGCAAGACAGTCGAAGGCTAATTTCACACTTGCGTTTGGTGCGGATCCGTCATGCATCTGCACAGACAGATCCGTTCAGATAATACAACCATCTGCATCAGTTCAGAATGGATCCGTTTGTATTATCTTTAACATACCCAAGACGGATCCGTCTTGAACACCATTGAAAGTCAATGGAGGACGGATCCGTTTTCTATTGTGCCAGATTGTGTCAAAGAAAACGGATCCGTCCCCATTGACTTATATTGTGTGTCCGTTTGGCTCAGTTTAGTCAGATGGACACCAAAACGCTGCATACAGCGTTTTGGTGTCCGCCTCCAGGGCGGAATGGAGACGGATCGGAGGCAAACTGATGCATTCTGAGCGGATCCTTTTCCAATTTTGGACAAAAATTGTGACTTTTTGTGATTCTACACGTCTCTTGACACTTTTGAAAAGTGGATGAGTACGTGGGTATAGTTATATAGACAAGTAGTATACACCAGATTTAACAAATGCGACTTTCAAAAAGTCACAAAACAATGTTGCAAATTGCCACAACACACACACAAACAAAAGTTACTTCAAATATTATCATCGTGATAAATCTCCCCCATAGCGCACAGTGGTGGAAATGTTCTATTTAATTCCGTGATTTTTTTTCTTTCTTAATCTGTAAGTCATTGTCTTGCTCTGTTTCTGTAATACAGTATAACGCTATAAAATAGAAGTCCACCCTCCTTTTTATTTCTGGCCTAGATTACTGAGTTCCATATAAATATGTTCTGCAACAAACAACAGATTTAGATTTTGCAGCCGACGCTGTGGAGTGGCACCTCTAAATTTCTAATAAATAGCACCTTTCATCACAGGAGTAAGCAGCTTGCTAATAGTATTACAAAGAAGGCAATATGTTTGTAAAAAACTTTAATTAGGAAAGGCCTGTCCCCAAGGCCTTAGATGGCAAAAGGTGTAAATGGGGGAACTGTCCCAGCCTGCATTTTCTCTACTACACCCTATTAAATGCACAGATGGGTTGATAAGAAACTGTGAATGGACAAATGATAACACACTATTCAGAAACTCCAACACAAGCTCATTAGCAATCTGTCATGTATTTAATTTGTGTAGATGTATTCATGTAATGAAACAAACTCCAGAGCAAACCACTAAATGTATCAATATTATATTTAGCGACCATACAGAAGAGTGAATAGTGTAGAGTGATTGTGTTTGTAATATGGATATATACATTTATTCATAGATTTGTTTTAATGGATGAAATATGATTAAAGAGCCTTATACTGTACATCTCCTTGAGGGACATCTCTGGGTCTTACAAACCTGCTGAGGACATTGTACACTGTCCATATACTGTATATGGGTTTTAAAAAATATCTAATTCTTTCTGCATAGTCTAAACGCGCTTATAAGAATATAATACTTAACATAACACATTTCTGTTACCTTAGGGGTATTGTCTGCTTTAGAAAACCCATTTTTAAAAACCCCATTAGACCATTTAGGGTCTCATTAGATGTCCATTAATTATCCTGAGCAGAAACCAGCTTCAATGAGCATCTCTCTATCAAGAAATGTATGGCACGCAGTATAAACGAAAAAACTTCTTCATAAATCACAAGTCCACAAATCATGTGCAGATATACAGATCACGTGATACACCAAGTAAACAATCAATGGCTATCTATGGAGAGATATATCAGTCCATCACATATATCATGGAGATGGATAAAGGTGCACCATGTGCACTGCAACGTTTTGTGATAAATGTGATCGACCAATATATCTATCCATGTCTAGCCACTGACTCTTTACTTGGCGTATCACGTGAGCTGTATACCTGCACATTGATTGTGGACTTGTCATATATAAAGACGTTTTGCAGTATATAGGGCGTGCCATACTTAGCTTATGATTGAAGGTATAGGGGAGGACTTTGGACGCCTGTGTCAGTGCCGATGAAGTAGCTACTTGCAAGACTTATATAGAGTACATCTCTCTCTCTCTGTCACTCTGCCTGTCCACGTACTATATGTGATTTCAATGGCCACTATGTAATGCTTCGTTTCTCCTGTGGTGGCACTGTAGGCGAATTGAACACACATCCTTCCATGGATTGCCCAAAGAAGACAACCCTTTTAAGGCTGCCATGGCCATAAAGATTTAGCCAATGTGAGTGTGACTTAAAGGGTTATTCTCATCTCAGACAATGGGGGCATAGCACTAGGACAGTGGTGGCGAACCTATGACACGGGTGCCAGAGGTGGCACTCAGAGCCCTCTCTGTGGGCACCCGCACCCTGGAATAAGTCTATGGTGTACCAATATGTCTCAGACTTTTCCTGCCATTATCAGCGCAGGGCGCACTATGAACAGCACAGGCAGTGCACTGAAAGTAGGCAGGATATTATAGCTAAATGAAAAGTACATGGAAGATATACTATATTGGATTGTAGTATTCAGGGTAAATTGCCGGGTTGGCACTTTGCGATAAATAAGTGGGTTTTGGGTTACAGTTTGGGTACCTGGTCTGTAAAAGGTTCACCATCACTGCACTAGGATATGCCCACATTGTCTGATAGATGCGGTTCCCAGCGGTGGGACCTATAACGGGAATGGAGCCCTGCAAGGTGGTGGCTGGAGGACTCCGATCTGGTCAACACCAAGCACTCTCCCCATAGTGAATGGGAGCGCACCGCACATGACCAGCCACCACTCCCATTCACTTCTATGGTCCCACACCTATAAGACAATTAGGGCATATGTTAGTGATATGTCCCCATTGTCTGAGATGAGACAACCCCTTTTAAATAGTCGTAATTCACATCTAGCCTTTGAAAACACATACATGGACAACCAAATCGAGTAGACATGTGAACCAGGAGTTGTTCGAAGTAACCTAGCTTGAGCTGAAAGGGGCTATCCAAGATTTTAATGAATATTTGATTGGTGGGTGTCCGACACCCCACACCCCTGCTGATCAGCTGTTTCAGAGAAGCTTCATAACAACACAGCTGCAGTGAGTGGAACTGGTAACTGCAGTACTGCTCCCATTGAAGTAAATGGGAACAGTGCTGCTGTTAAAAGATCTATCAACTACACAATTGGCAGAGCTGTGTAGTTTGACACTAACTTCTGATACTGGAGATACAATGAAGCAGCTGATTGGTGGGGATGCCAGGTAAAAATGTTCACTAATCAGAGGATAAGCCATCAATATTAAAATCCTGGGAAACCTCTAAAAAAAAATGAAAATCAAACATCATACAGTACATGACAATCTCTTTTGAACAAACCTAAAACCAGCCCTGTACCTCCCATGGATCCAGGGATCTCCCCATTCATTCCTCCAATTGTTCTGCTATATTTATTTCAAGCTTGCAGCTCAGAGGGTGTGCATTTTCTTTGCGGTCGGACTCATGTCCTTTCTGCTACAGATGGTGGTTGAATAATGGAACTGAGCATGTGCTTCCATCTCAGTGAACAGGACAGAAACATTAGAAAAAGAGCAAACAGCAGGGGGCGCTATATAGATAGATTTCAGTGAATAACTGGGTGGCTATAGTAATTTTTTAATTACATGCAATTTCAGTATATAAATGTAATATTTAATTATATATAGTGCCAACATATGCTGCTTCACTGTAGTCAATGGGTACTCATTGGTTGGATCTTAGCATTCTCTGCCGAAGTTATGTCCATTTTAAGTCAGGGATTATCCAAGAATGGACAAAAAGGCCAAATTTGTGTCACTTTTGTCCATGAATTAGGACTGGTATTGCAGTTCAACTCCATTCAATTAAATAGGATTCTGCTGCAATAGCAGACACAGCCTCTGGCCAAGAGTGAAGATGTTTTTGGAATAAAAGTAGACCTCTTTTTTCTAAACCTGGGCAATATCTTTCAATGTATTCCTGACTAGAGATGGCCTTGCGGTTCGCCCGGCGGTCGTTTCGTGGCGAACTTTGCTCGTTCGCGGTTCGCTGAACAGGCAAACATATGGCAATGTCCATCGGCGCCATATTCTTTGCATTGTGCAGAAATTTGACCTATGGCACAACCATCAGGTGGGACAGGACAGACAATTGAGATGATTCGGCACATGGACACACCCCCTACCCTATAAATAAAGCCGATCTGGCAGCCATTTTACATTCTTTTTTTTTCCAGTGTAGGGAGAGGTTGCTGTGTGGAGCAGGGACAGACTGTTAGGGACACCAAACGCTAGCTAATAGGGCCACAAAAGTCCTTTTAAGGACTAATATAGGTGTGCTATCGATAGGTGTGACATACAGAGGGGTGTGATATAATTATAATTAATGATGGACAAGCATCGGTCGGGACGATTCGTGAACGCGATAGTGCGAACACAATCAAATGTTCGCGAACCGCAAGTTCGTGGCGGGCCCCGTTCACTTTAATGGCAAGCGAACCTGAAAAACCTTCAGGTCATATTTGCAGCCACCAAATACTTACAAGAAGTGCACAAATCATCCCACAACATGGACAGTGACATACCAGAGGGGGATCAATGGCAAAAATTCCCACAAAAAATATGTATTTTAATCAGGGGCCATTTTTATGCAACTTCAAGGGAAATTATCAGAAATGTGCCCTGCTGGAGGCTAGAAAAATTAGATTTTATGCCACGGGAGTACGGTCCTTAAAAATTAGGCATTCACCTGACATAAAAGAAATTGTAATTATGTGGCTCGAGGTACATTATGCGGTCAATAGATACACATTTTAATGTAGGCCACTGGAGTACAGGCCCCAAACATTAGGCATTCACCGCACAGAAAAGATCAAGTAATTATGTGGCTGGAGGTATATTGGAAGGTCATTGGATATCAATTTTACTGCAGGCCAGTGGACTACAGGCCCCAAACATTAGGCATTCACTGGACAGAAAAGAACAAGTAATTATGTTGTGGCTGGAGGTATATTAGACGGTCATTGGATATAAATTTTACTGCAGGCCAGATCAAATAGATGAAGAGAACAAGATTGGAAGTCGCACAAGTATATCTGAAAACCAAGAAAAGGTGCACCTTGCCAATCGAAAAACACTCACTCGATTACTAGAAATAAAGGGAAAAAAGGGGCAGGGCACTCTCAGAAATTTCAGACCATTAAGAGAACTGTTTGTAATAAATATATTTATTAATATACACTGAAATAAAACACTAGTAAAACATAAACGTTAGTTAATACCAGCAGTTGATGAATCTAGCGGCATGTTAATGGTACGCAGCCTGAACAACAATGTATAGATACTGATAATATCCAAACTACAATAAAATACAAATCGAAGGTTGGGTCCACCTCTATAAAAATCACCACTAGGGAACCATAGGTGAAAAGTTATAATCCATCGGAGGATATGATGTCAAACAATGTCTCAAAACCGTTCAATCGAGCCCCCTTGTAGGTCTATATCATTCGATCGTATAACTTCAAAATGTCCTTAACATTTGAAAAACTCTCCTGAGCAGAGCGGCGTCCCGCTCGATCAGAATGAGTAGCGGCGTCCCGCTACTGTGCAGCTTGCAAGTGGTTAATAAAATTACCTTTTATCGAGTCAGTCTCAATGCGGCCGTGGGATGTTGCTGCTCCCTGCGTTGTGCTAATGACGTTGTCGCACTACGATATCGGGAGCTTTTCCTCTCGTGAAGACCACGCTGGCGGCGTTTTATTTCACACGTGGACCAGTTGATGTCCCGGTCCTCAGTTGTGTTTGGCTGTCAATTCGCGTGGGTAATTTTCGAAGGTTTTAACTCCCACTTCTTTTAGGCCGGCTTGGATTGATGGATGTTGATGTCGATGTATCTGGTCACAAAAAGCAGGGGATGTGGCACCAGACGCGTTTCAGGGTATGTTCATTCACCCCTTCCTCAGTGGTAGGCAAAGTTCTCAGCTTTTAACATCGGCCTGAGGAATTAGCTAGTATTGTCAGTTGCGTATCATTTTGGTGCATTTTTTGCAGTGAATTTTTTGTATGTATATTTTTTCATCTGCACAATGCATCATTTTGTGTAAGATGTTCTTGTGGTGCATGCGGTCCACCCCGGCATCCTCCATTGTATGCATTTTTTGCTAGGGATTGCTGTTGTCTGCGGACCGCATGCGGAGGAATTGCTCACCCGGTTATAGACACGCTACAGTGTCTGGGTTTGGAGCATTTTCACCCGTTGAGGCCACTTTTTTCAGTGAGTTTTTTGTCTTTATGTGTATTGAATGTGCCACTTTATTTTGTTGGTAACATTCTTTTGCACCTGGTAGCTTCTGTGTCACATGGTCTGTTGTGGGTGCGTTTCACAGCTTTATCCTACCTCACAGTGCTTTGGTGATACCACTATGAAGGCATGTGAGAGTCTGGCTGTGAGTTGATTTCTAGCACTGATTCAGACCCTGTTCACACACCACGGCAGTTGAGTGGTAGGACCCCATGTGTGCTGAGACACCGTGACGTGGTGCATGAGGGGCTCCGATATGTTCCTGACTGGAAGATATTGGCAAAATTATTAATTCAACGTACATAAATGATCAAGTGATTATGTGGCTGGAAGTATATTAGACGGTCAATGGATATCAATTTTACAGCAGGCCAGTGGACTACAGGCCCCAAAAATAATTCATTTACCGTACAGAAAAGCACAATTTATAATGTGGCTGGAGGTACATTAGGCGGTCACCGTATAACATTTTTAATGTTGGCCAGTTAGATTACAGGCCCCAAAAATTATGCATTCCACCGTACCTAAAAGATCAAGTGATTATGTGGCCAGAGGTATGGTCAATGGATATCAATTTTACTGCAGGCCAGTGGACTACAAGCCCCAAAAATTATTCATTCACCGTACAGAAAATAACAATTGATAATGTGGATGGAGGTACATTAGACGGTCACCGTATAACAATTTTACTGTGGGCCAGTTAGATTACAGGCCCCAAAAATTATGCATTCAACGTACATAAATGATCAAGTGATTATGTGGCCGGAGGTATATTAGACGGTCAATGGATATCAATTTTACAGCAGGTCAGTGGACTACAGGCCCCAAAAATTATTAATTCCCCATACAGAAAAGAACAACTGATAATGTGGCTGGAGGTAAATTAGGTGGTCACCTTATAATAATTTTATAGTTGGCCAGTTATATTACAGGCCCCAAAAATTATGCATTCACCTTACATAAATGATCAAGTGATTATGTGGCTGGACGTATATTAGACGGCCATTCAATATCAATTTTACTGCAGGCCAGTGTAGTACAGGCCCCAAACATTAGGCATTCACTGGACAGAAAAGAACAAGTAATTATGTGGCTGGAGGTATATTAGACGGTCATTGGATATAAATTTTACTGCAGGCCAGTACAAATAGATGTCAAATACATATGTTTAAAAGAACAAAAAATATAAAATTGGATCAAAAACCTGGCTAACGAAATCCCCCCTCTTGAAAAAAAAACAAATGATAATAGTTCAAATTCGATAACACGTGGTCGTCACAGGTGCTAAATTCCTCAGATGTCCCAAACATTAGGCATTCACCGGACAGAAAAGAAAAATTAATAAGTAATTATGTGGCTAGAGGTATATTAGAAGGTCATTTAATATCAATTTTACTTTTATGCCGCTGTATACACCTAAGACAGGGACCATTATTTGTTCTAGATGGTGGCGGATATTTGTGGGCTGTCATGAGGAAATTCAATTAAACGTGGTCGTCACAAGTGTTAAATTCCTCCGAGATCCATGCCTCATTCATTTTTAGAAATGTGAGGTAGTCCACACTGTTGTGAGCTAGGCGAGTGCGCTTATCGGTCACGATCCCCCGTGTTGCGCTTAACGTCCTTACAGACAGGACACTCGACGAGGGGCAAGCCAAGACTTCCATGGCAAATTGCGCCAGCTCTGGCCACAGGTCAAGCCTGCACACCCAGTAGTCCAGGGGTTCCTCGCTTCTCAAAGCATCCACATCGGCCATTAACCTGATGTAGTCGGACACCTGTCGGTCTAGGCGTTCCCTGAGGCTGGATCCGGAGGGCGGCTGTGGATGGGTTGGCTGCAAGAATGATCTCATTTCCGAAGTGACCAACACATCTTCAAACCGCCCTCTTCTTGCATGCGCTGTAGGATTAGTACTCACAACTGTTTCTCTGTGGCTGGAAATTCCTCTGCCAGCGACCGCAACAGCAGAAAGCAGGATCTCTCACAGCAAGGCCTGAAATGCTGCATTATGACAGCCCTCTGTGATGCTGGTAACATGTCCACCATTTTGTGTTTGTACCGGGGGTCTAAGTACGTTGCCACCCAGTACTGGTCCTTACTCTTTATGCTTTTTATACGGAGGTCCCTCTTCAAACACTGGAGCATGAAGGCCACCATTTGCACTAAATTGGAAGAGGTGGAGCACCCTGGCTCCTGCTCATCGCCCAGGAGAATGTCGTCCTCTGTCTCCTCCCCCCATCCAGGGACAACACCAGGGATCCCAGAAAAGTTTAAAGCCTGCTCTTCTTGCTCCTCCTCCCCCCAGGCACCATCCTCCCCTGACTCCTCTTTAGACTCCTGCTGACTTGTCTCAGAAGGAGTAGCCCCCCTGGGAATTCATTCAGCATTGCGACTTCCTCATCTTCCTGCTCCTGCTCCTCGACGGCTTGATCAATGACACAACGCAATGCACGCTCCAGAAAGAAGGTGTAAGGTACGATGTCACTGATGGTGCCCTGGCTGTGACTGACCAGTTTGGTGATCTCATCAAATGGCCGCAGAAGTCTGCATGCGTCGCGCATGAGCAGCCACTGGTGCAGTGAAAAAAAAACCAAGCTCCCCAGAACCTGTCCTGCCGCAGAGTTCATACAGGTAGTCGTTAACGGCACGTTGCTGCTGGAGCAGCCTATCAAGCGTATACAAGGTGGAGTTCCAGCGTGTCGGGCAGTCACAAATCAGACATCTGACGGGCAAGTGGTGTCTCCGCTGAACGTCAGCAAGGCGAGATATGGCGGTGTAAGATCTTATAAAATGGCCAGAGATTTTCCTGGCCTGCCGCAAGCTGTCCTGGACCCCGGGGTATTTGGCAATGAATCGCTGCACGACTAAGTTCAGGACGTGTGCCATGCATGGCACGTGTGTAATTTTGTTTCAGCGCTCTCAGCAGATTGGCACCATTGTCGCACACCTCTTTACCAACTGTCAAATTGAGCGGGGTTAGCCACTGATCGGCTTGTGACCACAGAGCTGAAAGGAGTGCAGGACCGGTGTGGCTCTTGGCTTCCAGACACAACAGCTGCAGCACAGCATGGCAATATTTCACCTGGCACATCAAATAGGTTCTGGGGAGCTTAGGGGGTGAAGCGGAAGAGGCAGTAGCAGAGTAAAAGGAGGAGTCAGCCGAGGAGGAGATGGAGGATGGAGTAGGAGGAGGAGAAGAAGAGACAGGCCTGCATGCAATTCATGCCGGTAACACCAAATCCACAAGGGTTGCATGCTTGACAGCCGTCAGAAGGTTCACCCAGTGGGCAGTAAAAGTTATGTACTTTCCATGCCTGTGTTTGCTAGGTCATGTGTCTGTGGTCAGATGTATCTTGGCACCGACACTGTGTGCCAGAGATACATTAGCTTGCCACTGAACGTGGCCATAAAGCTCTGGGATGCCCTTCTGGGAGAAATATTTCCTTTCGGGAACCTTCCATTGCGGTGTGCCAATGGCAACAAATTTTCTAAAGGCCTCTGAGTCCACCAGTTTATATGGCAGTAGTTGGCGGGTTAGCATTTCCGACAAGCCTGCAGTTAGCCGTTGTGCAAGAGGGTTATCCAGCGTCGTCATCTTTTTACGCTCGAACATTTGGGCCACAGAAGCCTGCCATTTGCCAGATGAACGCGATGACAGCACGGTGGAAGGTGGAGTGGAGGAAAAATGGGAGGAGAGAGGAGAAAGAGAAGAGGCAGGATGTGGAGCACCAGGAGAGTGGCTTTGTGGGTTCTGACGGCGTTGCTCCCACTGGGTTCGGTGATGGGAGGCCAGGTGCCTTCTTAAGGGGGTCATCCCTAGGTGAGTGTTGGGCTTGACAGGACAGGCTTCAGATGGCAACACTATTATCAGAAGCGGACACATTAAAAAAAGCCCACACTGTGCTGGCATCCTGTGAGTGCAAGATGTGACCGTGCATGGTGGCTGGCTCACTCCAGATACATTAGCAGTCTGCTTTGTGCTTCCTGTGCACTGCGAGTCCTGCATGCTTTTCCTCCCTTCTTCTCCCTATCTGTTGCTCCGTTTCTCCCTCTGAACTCCCCTCCTTTTTCTCTCTTGTGGGCACCCACGTGATGTCCATCGACACGTCATCATCGTCACCTTCACCAACACTGACATTAGAGCTCTCGGAGTACTCAGCAACAGCTTGGGCTGATCTGGGTACTGTTGTCAGACCGCTGGGTAGCGGCGTTGCTACCTCCTACTTCCCACAGGCTCCAGCCTGGTGCACCTGCCCGACCCCTACCACCCCTGCGGAAAGGCCTGCCTCTTCCTCTGCCTGTCATTTTCAAAATGACCCTGTGCCAAAGTCCCTAGAGAAGAGCAGTATTTGTAGAAGCACAGTATATAGAACCCCATAATCCGTTTTTTTTGGGGGGCAACTGGTATATCACACCAGTTGCAATTAGTTGTTCCAATGGCATTTGTCCCTCTGTATAGCTGCAGTATCTCAGCAGAACCACACACAAATGCTGCACAATACAAATGCACTATATGGAAAATATATTATAGGTATATTGCACCCCTTCCTCAATCAGATTTTTTTGGGGGTAACTGTTATATCACACCAGTTGCAATTAGTTGCTCCAATGGCGTTTGTCCCTCTGTATAGCTGCGGTATCTCACCAGAATTGCACACAAATACTGCACAATACAAATACACTATATAGAAAATATATTATAGGTATATCACACCCCTGCCTCAATCAGATTTTTTGGGGGGCAACTGTTATATCATACCAGTTGCAATTTGTTGTTCCAATGGCGTTTGTCCCTCTGTAGAGCTGCGGTATCTCATCAGAACCGCACACAAATGCTACACTATACAAATGCACTATATAGAAATTATATTATAGGTATATCGCACCCCTGCCTCAATCCAATTTTTTGGGGGACAACTGGTATATGACCCTGGCTGGGGGGAGGAGACCAAGGACGACATTCTCCTGGGAGATGAGCAGGAGCCAGGCCACTCCACCGCTTCCAATTTAGTGCAATTGGTGACCTTCATGCTCCAGTGTTTGAATAGTGACCCCTGTATAAAAAGCATAAAGGGCAAGGACCAGTACTGGGTGGCAACATACTTAGACCTCCGGTACAAACACAAAATGGCGAACATGTTGCCAGCATCACAGAGCGCTATCAGAATGCAGCAGAATGCGAGTACTAATCCTACAGCGCATGCAAGAAAAGGGCGGTTTGAAGATGTGTTGGTAACTTCGGATATGAGATCATTCTTGCAGCCAACCCATTGACAGCCGCCCTCCGGATCCAGCCTCAGGGAACGCCTAGACCGACAGGTGTCCGACTACATTGGGTTATCACGAGGAACCCCTTGACTACTGGGTGTGCAGGCTTGACCTGTGGCCAGAGCTGGCACAATTTGCCATGGAACTCTTGGCTTGCCCCTCGTCGAGTGTCCTGTTCAGGACGTTCAGCGCAGCAGGGGGGATCATGACCAATAAGCGCACTTGCCTAGCTCACGACAGTGTGGACTACCTCGCATGTCTAAAAATGAATGAGGCATGGATCTCGGAGGAATTCAACACCTGTGACGACCACGTTTAATCGAATTTCCTCATGCCAGCCCACACATATCTGCCAGGACCCAGAACAAATAATGGTCCCTGTCTTATGTAAATACAGCGGCATAAAAGGCCTTTTCTGTCGGGTGAATGCCTAATGTTTGGGGCCACGGAGGAATTCAACACCTGTGATGACCACGTGTTATAGAATTTCAACTATTATCATTAGTTATTTTTTTCAAGAAGGGGGATTTCGTTAGCCATGTTTTTAATCCAATTTTATATTTTCAGTACTTTTAAACATATGTATTTGACATGTATTTGTACTGGCCTGCAGTAAACTTGATATCCATTGACCATCTAATATACCTCCAGCCACATAATCACTTGATCTTTTCTGTACGGTGAATGCCTAATTGTTTGGGTCTCGGAGGAATTCAGCACCTGTGACGACCACGTGTTATCGAATTTCACCTATTATCATTTGGGGTTTTTTCAAGAGGGGGGATTTCATTAGCCATGTTTTTCATCCAATTTTATATTTTTAGTTCTTTTAAACATATGTATTTGACATGTATTTGTAGTGGCCTGCAGTAAAATTGATATCCAATGACCGCCTAATATACCTCCAGCCACATAATCACTTGATGTTTTTTGTCCGGTGAATGACCAATGTTTTGGGCCTGTACTCCACTGGCCTGCATTAAAATTGATATTCAATGACCGTCTAATATACCTCCAGCCACATGATCACTCTGTCTGGTGAATGAATAATTTTTGGGGCCTGTAGTTCACTGGCCTGCAGTAAAATTGACATCCATTGACCGTCTAATATACCTCCAGCCACATAATCACTTGTTCTTTTCTGTACAGTGAATGCATAATTTTTGGGGCCTGTAATCTAACTGGCCAACAGTAAAAGTGTTGTACGGTGACCGCCAAATGTACCTCCAGCCACATTATCAATTGTTCTTTTCTGTCCGGTGAATGAATCATTTTTGGGGCCTGTAGTCTACTGGCCTGCAGTGAAATTTATATCCAATGACCGTCTAATATACCTCCGGCCGCATAATCACTTGATCTTTGCTGCACAGTGAATGCATAATTTTTGGGGCCTGTAATCTAACTGGCCAACAGTAAAATTGTTATACGGTTACCGCTTAATGTACCTCCAGCCACATTATCACTTGTTCTTTTCTGTCCGGTGAATGAATCATTTTTGGGGCCTGTAGTCCACTGGCCTGCAGTAAAATTGATATCTATCGACCGTCTAATATACCACCCGCCACATAATCGCTTTATCTTTTATGTACGGTGAACAGTGAATACGATGAATCTTTTGTGTACGCTGACCACATGGGCTTATGTATACCGGTGTGTGTGATAAAAGTGTATTATAAGAGCAATAAGAACTTGATAATTTTGGCTCAGCATCCGCAGTCTTATCTACATTTTATCACTACTCAAGAAATATAAAACTCTGCCCTATTAATCAATAATTAACAAGATTTAACTATGAAATGAATCTTAGTAATAACTTCTGCAATTAGTCTGCCCATTAATACATATTAAAAAAAAGATACAAACACAAGATGAATTAATAAAATCATGTTTACTTAGCTCAGAATAATCACAGACCAGCCGGATAGCTAGGACTATGGAAGTTTCGACATAGAAAAACCAGTACATTATAAATGAATTCCTGCTCCCAGGAGAACACTAATCCTGATTTCAGAGAATTTGTTCTGCTCAACCCTTCCGGTGCAAAGATATTTACTCCAGGGAGACTTAATCTAGCTTTGTGACAACTTCAGCAGATGGGGTCCACTGGCCATTTCAAATTTCATAGCAATTTCAGTTTTACAATCATTATTTCGTGATTGTTTGCTGGAGCTAAAATCCAGTTCTTGGTTAATTAAATATGTAATGCCAGTTAAGTTACCATTGTTTTTGCTGTGATTATTTACCTAATTAGCATCTACTTTGAAAATAGTCCACCTTTTTTTTGTTAATAGTTGCTTTAGATGACTTAAGCTGGTTATACACATTAGATAAATGTCAGTCAAAATCAATGATTTCAGAGGAACTGGCCAACCATCTAATGTATATAAGGCTGAGGTGTGCCTAAGGTGTTTGGCACCCAGGGCGGGTCCGTTCTATGGCAACCCCCCAAAAAAACTAAAATGGTGCCCCGACAGTAGTATTGTCATCATTGTACAAACTTCACAGTAGTTATGTCCAGATATGTGCCGCCTAATAATATCCACATTGTGCCCCCTCATGGTAGTTATTCCCACACTGTGCCCCCTCACAGTATTTATGCCCTCATTGTACAACCTTCACAGTAGTTATGCCCACATTGTGCCCCCTCACAGTAGTTATGCCCTCCCTGTGTCTCTTCCACAGTAGTAATGCCCTATCTGTGACCCCTTCACAGTAGTAATGCCCTCTCTGTGCCCATTCAGAGTAGTTATGCCGTTTCTGTGCTCATTCAAAGTAGTTATGCCCTCTCTGTGCCCCCTTCAGAGTATTTATGCCTTCACTATGCCCCTTCACAGTAGTAATGCCCTCTGTGCCCCCTTCACAGTAGTTATGCCTTCTCTGCACCCTTACAGTAGTTATGCCCTTTCAATGCCCCATAACAGTTATTCTCCTTCACAGTAGTAATGCTCAATGTACCCCCTTCCTTTGTGCCTCCTTTACAGTAGTAATACCCTCTCTTTGCCCCATAACAGTTATGCCCCTTCACAGGAGTAATGCCCTCTGTGTCCCCTTCACAGTAGTAATGCCCTCTGTGCCCCCTTACAGTAATAGTATCCTCTCTGTGCCCCCATAACATTTATGCCCCTTCACATTAGCAATGCCCATTGTGCCAACTTCAAAATAGTAATGCCCTCTTTGCCCTCTTCACAGTAGTAAAGCCCTCTGTGCCCACTTCAAAATAGTAATGCCCTCTGTGCCCCCTTCACAGTAGTAAAGCCCTCTGTGCCCCATTTATAGTAGTAAAGCCCTCTGTGCCCCCTCAATGTTAATAAAATAAAAAAACAGTAACTACTCACCTTGTCCCGTTCTTGATGCTCAGATTCAGCTCTCCCCTGCAGGCAGCCAGACACAGATCGTGCTGCAGCACTGTGTAGGAAGAGTACAGGCAGATACCCGGGCTGCAGGATCCTCCCACACAGGCTGGCAGTGCGATCTCTGCCTGCAGGCTTAATGGTGAAGCAGGGAGCAGAAGGATTTCAATACCAGAAAACAACCATGCATGTGTGAGACAGGCCTTACAATTTAGATCTTGCATAGAGCCATATTACAGCTGTGAGAGATTTCAGACACAGTACGCCAGCTCAAAGAGGCTGTATAGACTTCCGAAAAATAACAGGGCGCAAGAGCACAAACAGAATCCAGTATGGTCCTACTCTGCATACAGCATTTTCTAAAATGAATCAAGACTTTATTAGGATGCTAATCAAGTCTACATTTAGCATATATTATTTATGCGAGCGTTAGTTTATATGCAAATCTTTTATATATATACCATTTGTTGCATTCATATTTACAAGGGTAATTTTGCAAATATTCATGTGCCTTTAAATGGTTCTGGATGTATAATATATCCAGACTTTTCTTCCATTATTTCAACCTCTCTGTAATGCCTTTTACTAAGAAACTGACAAATCTCTAAGCCCGTCATATTATGTGCACCCGTAAAACCAAACACAAGTGAACATATTGCATCTTTTCATTTGGTATTTACAACATTGCATTAACTGGAATACATATTTAAAAACCAAAAAACCCTTTGTAGAATAATAAAATGGAATTGTTTTGCATTTTTTTACTTCAACAATTGACCTAGAAGTAAAGTGAACAACTTAGAATAATTTGGAAATTTACATTTCCTTTGGTCTACTTAATGTTAAACTGAATCACCAAGCCAGCTGAAGGTAAAGGCCTCATTTAATTAACCCTCTTGGTGTAGTGCTGCGTGATTAAATTTGACTGAGTTGGTCCTCGGGGTTTCAGCAAGCGAAAATACCAACAATAATCATTTGTTTTGTTTTTATATTTAACCACATTATTGCATCGCTCGATGCAGTGATAATTACCAACTTTATCTCCTGAGTTTTTGTAATGTTCATTAATAACAATAAAGGGTTGTAGGTTAAAAACTCATTTAATTGCCTTTATGTTAATGACATTATGAATAGCCTTAGCTTCAAGCTTCTAATTCTGTCCAGTATCCAGTTTCTCAGCATTGCCCCAGGAGAGCATCTCGTTTTATCAGCATTACTGATGCAGAATTCTTCCTCGCAGGTGGGTTTCGTACATCGTCAGAATTAATGCCTGACAAAAACTAGAAATGTTGTGAATAAGTAATTAACGAGAAACATGGCCCAGGCAAATTTTTCAACATATTCATAAAACATTAAGAACAGACACAAATGGTGAAAAACTGTTTACCGATACGGTTTTTGCAATCGGTTTTAGTGCATCATACTGGAAAAGTCATTCTGTCGATTTATAAAATAATTTTCAAGAATATAGAATTATCTCATTAAATGTTTCCCTCTACAGAAATAGCATTCCCCTACCACGTCTCCATTATGTATGCCACTGTTTCCTTTCAACAGGAATTATTTTCCTTTGTATTACATAGGATAATGCCACCGTGCCATAAATTGTAAGGCTTACCACTAGTGTTGATCGCGAATATTCTGATTGCGAATTTATATCGCAAATATTCTATTTTTTTTTTCATCAGTACCCATGATCCCTCATTGCTTCTTGCTTGTGGGCCAATGAGAAGGCTGCAATATCTTTGACTTTAGGACCAGTGTTGATCGTGAATTTTTGTATCACAAATTTTTATTGCAAATTTTTGCAATCAGGAAAATAATGATTAGAGATCACGAATTCACGAATTCGCGAATATATGACGAATATTCACCCAAATATTCGCAAAATATTGCGAATTCAAATATTGCCCCTGCCGCTCATCACTGCTGACCACACACACACATTATACTTCTGTCAACCGAACTCACAGAGAACTGTAGGTTTGGACAGCACACTAATGTGTTTAGGGAGATTCACACTCTCCCCCAACAGATCATGTTGGGGGAGACAACGATCAGGCAAAACTAAGGCTACTTTCACATCTGCATTTTTGCTGGATCCGTCGGGGGATCAGCAAAAACGCATCCGGTATATAATACAACCGTCTGCATCTGTTCAGAATGGATCTGGTTGTATTATCTCCCAAATGAACAAGACGAATCTGGCACTAAAACCATTGTAAGTCATTGGGCGCTGGATCAGTTTTTATTTGTGTCTTAAAGAATCAAATCTGGCATAAAACACCATGTAAGTCAATGGTGCCAAATCAGTTTATTTTAGACAAAAATAAAAACAACGCCCTTTGACTTACAATGAATTTTGTGCCAGATCCGTCTTAATACAACCGGATCCGTTTTGAACTGATGCAGACGGTTGTATTATATACTGGATGCGTTTTTGCGGACACACTGACAGATCCAGCAAAAACTCAGATGTGAAAGTAGCCTTAATTTTGGTTGATCGTTGTCTCATCTTGCTCCATATCCCATGACACACTCAAAAATTTACAAAGGTATTTGTGATAAGGAAACATTATACAGGACTGATACCCTAGGTAATGTCACAGTTCGCAGTGTCTACGGAAATAGTGTACTGGATGTCACTGATATTTTAGGGATGCGCACACTTTAAACATGAGATGTGGCGTGGATAATTTAACTGTCCGCAGGGGACACCATCTACGTAAAAAGTGCACTGGATGTCACTGATATTTTAGGGATGCGCACACTTTAAACAGGAGATGTGGCGTGGATAATTTAACTGTCTGCAGCGGACACCATCTATGGAAAAAGTGTACTGGATGTCACTAATATTTTAGGGATGCGCACACTTTAAACAGGAGAAGTGGCGCAGATACTTTTACTGTCCACAGGGGACACGTCTACTGAAAAACTGTACTGGATGTCACTGATATTTTAGTGATGCGCACACTTTAAGGCCTCATGCACACGACCGTTGTTGTGTTCCGTTCTGCAAAATGGGGATCCGTTTCCGTTTTTGTTTCCGTGTGTCTTCCTTTATTTTTGGAGGATCACCAGACATAAAGGAAAGTTAAAAAAAATCTAAGACAGGTTTGCCATGCAAATGATAGGAAAAAAACGGACGCGGACGTGGATGACAATCTTGTGTGCCTCCGTGTTTTTTAGCGGTCCCATTGACTTGAATGGGTCTGCGAACCATTTTCCGCGAAAATAATAGGACAGTTTATTTCTTTTGACGGACTGGAACCACGGATCACGGACGCAGATGACAAACGGTGCATTAGCCGAGTTTTCAACGGACCCATTGAAAGTCAATGGGTCCGCAGAAAATCACAAAAAACGGAACAACGGACACGGAATAAAACAACGGTCGTGTGCATGAGGCCTAAACAGGAGATGTGGCGCGGATAATTTTTAACTGTCTGCAGCGGACACCGTCTATGGAATAGTGCACTGGATGTCACTGATATTTTAGGGATGGGCACACTTTAAACAGGAGATGTGGCACGGATAATTTTACTGTCCACAGGGGACACTGTCTACGGAAAAAGTGTACTAGATGTCACTGATATTTTTGTGATGTGCACACTTTAAACAGGAGATGCGGCGCGGATAATTTTACTGTCGGCAGAGGACACCGTCTACGGAAAAAGTGTACTGGATGCCACTGATATTTTAGGGATGCGCACACTTTAAACAGGAGATGTGGCGCAGATAATTTAACTGTCCGCAGGGGACACCGTCTATGGAAAAAATTTACTGGATGTCACTGATATTTTAGGGATGCGCATGCTTTAAACAGGAGATTTGGCGCAGATAATAACTGTCCGCAGCGGACACCGTCTACGGAAAAAGTGCACTGGATGTCACTGATATTTTAGGGATGCACACAATTTACACAGGAGATGTGGCGCGAATAATTTAACTGTCCACAGCAGCCTATTACACGTTATTTTGCGCAGGATGCGCTAAAAATATATATTGCTGCTGTCACACTCAATAGTGCTTAAAAGGACTTTTGGGTCTCTGAAAAGTTTTTTGTATAAAAATCTTCCTATTACACTTCCTACACTGTCTGTCCCTTCCTATGCACAGCTCTCCCTAAGACTGAGCAATTTAGCGCAGGTTGCGCTACACACATATATTGCTGCTGTCACACACAAGGACTTTTGAGTCCATGAAAGGTTTTTGTAGAAAAATGTAATTCAATTACACTCCCTACACTCCTACACTGTCTGTCCCTTCCTATGCTCAGCTCTCCCTGACTTAGAATGAGCCGAACACGCGTCATCGGGTGCTATATAGCACCCGATGACGTGTTACGGCCAGCCAATCACTGTAATGCCAGTAGCCAACAAAAGACAAGGACCTTAATACTGAGGCATCTGGGAAAAGGGATGAACCACTTAAATACCTGCAGGAGAGCCAGGGTTGGTCAGCGAGGTCACCTGACTTAAACCAGCCCCAGTAAAGAGCCTGACAACCACTGATGCTCCTGACTTGTACTTTGTTCTGGAATTCGCTTATCGTCGGATCCCTGCCTATTTGATTCATCTCTCCTGTTGCCAACCCGGATTGCCTGACCTGCTCCTCTGCCTCCTGCCCTGGTCCTCTGCCTGTCTGACTTCGTCTCTGCCTTATCCTTCGGCCCTGCATCGTCGCTCCTGGTAACGCCTCTGCCACCTGACTATGCTTGTACTTGCGGTACCTACCCAGGTATCCTCTGGTCTGTCTGGACCAGATGCTACTGACTTTGTTTACGCTCTGGGGTAGCCCCTGGCAATTACCCTAACGGCACAAGCCTATCTTCACCACCAGAGGTTCTAGTGAAGACCAGGTAGTTGATTAGATACGCCCCACCAGAGTATAGCCAGTCAGTGGCACAGTGGGTTCACATCCGCTGATCCATGACAGAATGCCAATTCAGAATCTTTTCTTAGAACTCTGTTCTGTGTTTTCCTCTGCTATTCCTAAATAAAATCGTAATAAAGAGGTGTGTCCCTAAAGAATAGAAATCTGCTACTACTGATTGGACCATATCATAGTGGTCAAACTCCCAACTGGGAAAATCCAGTTGTCAATTTATTCATTCATTTCTAAGAGGAATAACAGGAATGGCACAATGGTGAATATTTATGGTGGCCATACACATTTGATAGAAGTTGGTTGATGGTTGATCAGCAGTTGAACAAAAAATATCTGGTGTAAGCTTGTTTCACAGACATAGCCATACATATTTAGTCCATACTGGTATTTACAGTTTTTCTAATTGGCCATCTTTTTTTTTTTTTACGATAGAGCTTTAATCCGACAATTGGGCAAAAATATTAAACACAGCCACCTACTTTTCAACTGATAATGGTCTCTCATCAGTCGGCTAAAGTGAGCATTTGTTCTTAAATTTCAACGAACATTCGTTTTAAACAACTTTAGACTAATGTGTATGGTCACTTTCTGAAAAGGTGCTCCAGAATTATTTAATGAAGAATGCAAACATTTACTAAGCTTGTAGATTAAGCCCTGGTCGGCAGGGTCATCTTTTCGGAATCAGTTGATGCTGATTGTACTTGTTTGTGTTAATTTATGCATGTATACCCCTTTTTAGATGTACAGTACCCTGAAATTAATAGTGCTTAAAATTAAATATCAATAGTAGTAATAATATTAGTAATAATCCTAATAATTGTAGTTGAGAAAGAGAGGCTAGCGAAACATCTTCAAGGAAAAAAAATTACAACAAGTCTGTTTGCTCTGACTTATCACTACTGAAATAATATTAATCTTAAAAAAGAGGGACACTACATGTCAGTTAAGCAGCAAGAACTTCCTGTACCCTAATGCAAAAACTGTAACCAAGCCTATCACCTAAGCTGTTCCATTTATATTACTGGTCTTTCCTTATGTGATATTAAAGGGGTTGTCTGGGTTCAGAGCTGACATATCCCCAATTTCACTAAGGCAGTATCGAGCAGGGAAAGGGCTGCTTTGTTTATTTTCACACTGCTAGGCGGAGGCTTCCACCTAGCAGTGTTGCTGATGACATCACCGGCTCTGGTGGGGGGCTTTAGTGCTGCCCTAGCCGTTTGACAGGCCTAGTGCAGCACTAAAGCCAGCCCATCAGAGCTGGTGACATCACAGTGCTCACTGCTAGGTGGAAGCCTCCGCCTAGCTTTCCCCATGGAGAGTCCGATACTTCACCGATCTCCAAAAAAAAGCCGAGCATGAAAGGTTCCAATGCTTATATCAGAGGGGCTGCCTGGGTGAAATGGGAACAACCCCTTTAATGTCAATGTGCCTGGGCCCAGACATGACTGCTACCTCTACACCCCCACCTACCACTTCCATGTATAATATCAGTGTCTATGTGACAGAGGGCCTTTTGGGTACACCAGGGTTCAGGTGTCACTGCTACCTTCTTTTAGTTCCACCTCTGGTGACATACTGCTCACACAGGAAGAATTGAGCAGTTTTCTGTAGCACAATTTATCTTCATCTAAAAAAAACGATTTCTGAGTCTGACACCAGAATGTGATTTAATATCTACATATCTGCTGAACTCCAAATATTCCTGTAAATCTAGTTCTTCTTAAAATAAACAGTGTTCATATTTGGGAATGAACTCCAATCCCATCACCATGCACTGCATATGACTAAGGATCTGCTAGTTTTCACAATGGTGAGTAATGGTCTTGTAGACAAACTTTTTTTCCCCAAAAGTGTTAACCAGGTGGGAGAAGTTGGCTGCCAGATGCCACCGGAAAAGCTGTGAGATTTTACATTAATGAATCTATTAAATCGCTAATACATAATTACTTAAGACTTTGTTACATTATTTGACTCACCTGTTAATGAGGAAAGGTCATTCCTTTGTGAGCAGTAGGTGCGAAGACAGGAATATAGCTTTTGCATAGATATTTAATATATAAATTATTCAATGATCTGGAAATTTCACTCATGAGAAGTAAGAAGATACATGCAAGTTACATAAGACATAATGAAAGAACTGTATCGAGGCAAGTACAAACAATTCCTGGAGTGACGGCACTGACTAAGATATAATTCGTATTGTACGTCATATTTCACAAGGCCCTGGCAGTTTTCCCGATGGAAATGACAATTTGTTCACATTTATAAAAAGGGACATGGATTTCCTTTTTTTCCTTTGAGCAATACTCTCCACTAGGTTTAGTACATATTTGGGAATGTAGCACCCGGAATGGGATTCAAATTCTCAGCAGCATTCTTCCTACTTGACTGACAAAGATATGCTTGTGGGTGACTGTGGCGTTGTGTTGCCAGTAAAAGATATTCCCACTTTAACCCCTTATGGACCTGCCTGTTTTGGGCTTGTAGGAAAGCGCAAGGGGCCGTCATTGACGGAAGATGTGTCACCGAGGTTCCTGGCCTCTGTGAGGAAAGAGCCGGTAATTTTAATTGTAAGCGGCAGCTAGTGCTGAATGACACTATTGGTTATTTAGTGTGGCTGTAAAGCCGATCCGGGCCGGCTCTTACTAGGAGCAGCCAAAGTTCAGGGTGGGTGACTGTTCCCCACGTTCCAGGCCAGGTTTTGGTTAAGGATATAAAACCCAGCCAGCAGTCTCAGCTGGTGACAGGGAAGCTGTGGAGTCTCTAATTTTTTTAGATCTAAGGATGTGTGCCATGTTAAAGGGCTGAGAGCTGCATTGCTGGGAAGCAGGCCCCTAAAACCCGTTGTGGACTGCTGCTGACAAAACCGCTGACAAGGTGAATGTTTTTTGTTCTGTGGACTTGCCCTGGTGTGAATGAACACCAAGACGGTGAATTGTCATTTTGTTTATGTGTGAATAAACACTGAACTGTTTAAGTTAAAGACTTTGTTTTTGCCTCTGTACTGCGTCTGCTAATCTGCCTACCAGAGCGAATACCCACAATTGGTGTCGGATGCGGGCAAACCCAGTGAGGCAGGCCTGAAGGCCGAAAATTTTTCGTTTTTACCCGACAGAAGTGCATGTCCTACATTAAGCTGGCAAGGTTACGACCCATGTACCCAGACAAAATGGAGGCGGTCGTTAAAGCCCTCGTGGAGGCTAACTTGCAGCAGTGGGAGGCTAACAAGCAGCAACAAGAAACTAACCAGCTGCTATTACATGTAATGACATTGCAAGCGGCAGGAGCGTCCCAGAACATCCACGATGCCCGGAAAGATGTCCGCACAGCGATTCCTAAGATGACCCCCTCGGATGACGTCGAGACCTATCTGGCGGTCTTCGAAAAGGTGGCCGTGAGGGAATAGTTACCCCGAGACCAGTGGGCTGAGGTCGTCGCTCCGTTCCTGGCGTCTGGTCCCAAGCAAGTATTTTTTGATCTCCCAATGATCAAGCGGCCGACTACCCGACAGTAAAAGGTGAGATCCTGGTGAGACTCAAGGTGAATGTATTGGTCTGGGCCAGCGGGTGCATCAGTGGGAATTTAACGCGGCTCAACCCGCCAGACCACAATATTATGATATGATGCACCGATTGCAAAAATTGCTGCAGTCTGACATATTAAATCCCACTGCTATGTTGGATCGGCTGTTGGTGGATGTGTTTTGGAGGGCTTTGCTGTACTCTCTCCAGCACTGGATCAGCCAGGTGTCTTCACATAATGCCTTGGAGATACTCGATCTGGGGGAGCGCTACGAGGCCACCAGAAATCTGCAGGGGGGTTCTTTACGGAGGGGGCCAGTCAAACCCCGGAAATCTCCACTCCAAACCTGGCAGCTGGTGCCAGCCAAACCCGCCCGGGACGTAGCCCCTGCAGACCCAGCCCCAGTGGTCTGCTGGCAGTGTCACGAGCCTGGA
Organism: Bufo bufo; assembly: GCF_905171765.1. Classification (NCBI taxonomy): domain Eukaryota; kingdom Metazoa; phylum Chordata; class Amphibia; order Anura; family Bufonidae; genus Bufo; species Bufo bufo. Next base: position 56,003,557 of record NC_053397.1, read on the forward strand.
CATATAAGAGCCGACTGTCCCCATCGGGGTAAACCCATGGAAACCAACTATGGCTACCGGCACTCATTGTATGCCAGGAAGCTGTGCGCCACAGGTACCTCCGAGACTGTAGACAATAGTCATCTGTGCCAGGTGGAAGTGGGGGACACTCTGGCGGTGGCACTGCTGGATTCAGGGAGCCTGGAGTCCCTGGCAAGAACTGCCCTGGTGCGACCTGCCGAGTATACTGGCCGAAAAGTCAGTGTTGTCTGCATTCATGGGGACTTAAAGGACTATCCCACCACCCTGGTCTCTCTGTCAACAGTGGCTGGCAGGTGGACGCATGAGGTGGCCGTCGCCACAAAGGTACCGTATGAGTTAATAATTGGGAGAGACTTCCCAGGTTTCCCAGCACTATGGCCGGATATGAAAGTTACCGATACCCGTACAGATGTAACCCTAGCAGAGTGGCCCGGCTCAGGGGGGAGACCAGAACCCTGGGAACCTGAGTCCGAAGGGCCAGCGGTAGGGGTTACCGCCACTTCGGTGGAAGAGGGGGAGACAACCCTGCTAAGTGTGATGGTGGGAGATGTGGAGGACTTGCTGCTGGGTTCTGAGCTGGCAGACCTCAATGTCTCTGGGGATAATTTTGGTACAGCACAGCACCAGGACCTGACTCTGTCTCGAACCTGGGAAAATGTGGTAATAGTTGAGGGTGAGCCGCAAAAACCGGGGGCCGAGTTTTGTTTCCCCATTTTGTGGTTGAACAGGAGATGCTGTACCGGATAAATCAACTACGGGGTGAACATATTGAACAGCTGGTGGTGCCCAAGGCGTATCGCAAGCTCGTGTTGGAGTTAGCCCACCAACATGTTCTCGGGGGACACCTGGGCCAGCAGAAAACGCAGGACCGAATTCTACAGCGGTTCTACTGGCCCAGTGTTTTCAGAGAGGTGGAAGAGTATTGCAAGTCTTGCCCAATCTGCCAGATAACCAGCCCCCAGCCACATTTCTGTAGTCCCCTGGTCCCTCTTGCGATTATTGAGGTTCCATTTGAGCGGATCCCTATGGATCTCATAGGCCCAGTACCGAAGTCCGCTAGAGGGCACCAACACATCTTGTTCATCCTCGACTACGCCACTCGGTACCTGGAGGCGGTGCTACTGCATCATACATCAGCCAAACTCATAGCTAAGGAGTTAATGGAGGTGTTTTCCTAAGTGGGTCTGCCTAAAGAGGTTCTGACTGACCAAGGGACCCCTTTTATGTCCAAGGTCATGAGAGAACTCTGTAAGTTGCTCCACATAAAACAGTTGCGGACCTCTGTCTATCACCCGCAAACGGACGGCCTGGTGGAGAGGTTTAAAGGGAATCTGTCACCTGCTTTTAGCATTTTAAGCTGTCACCATCGCCATGTTCACTAAAGTACCTTATTTCCTGCAGTCTTCTTCTTACTTTATTTCGTTTTGTCCTTTTGATAAAAAAAGGCCTTTTTATGATATTCTAATGAGGCTCTAAGGTGCCCAGAGGGGCGTTTTTTTCCTCTCTGGTGCCCAGTGACGCCCCACTGCAGTGCCCAGCATGCCTTAATTTTAATCCCAAGAACGCCTCCTGATCCTGAAATAACCTCCCACAGCCCCGGCAAACGGTTTCGTCCCCTCCCCACGTCATCGTCTACCTTCTAGAAATGCCCCGTCCTTCTTCCAGTTGGCGGCCAGAAAACTCGCGCAGGCGCAGTACCGCCTGCGGCCTGCGGCCTGCGCCTGCCCGATCATCAAGCTCCTGAGGGCAACAGCCTCAAAAGTCTCACTGGGCATGCGCCGAGCCCAGTGACGTAATCTGAGTGCTGTTGCCCTGAGGAGGTTGATGATCGCGCAATTTGATTCAAATTAAGGCGGGCTGGGCACTGCAGGGGGGCATCACTGGGCACGAGAGAGAAAAAAAAAACACCCCTCTGGGCACCTTGGAGCCTCATTAGCATATCATAAAAAGGGCTTTTTTATCAAAAGAACTAAACGAAATAAAGTAAGAAGGAGACTGCAGGAAATAAGGTACTTTAGTGAACATGGCGATGGTGACAGCTTAAAATGCTAATTCCCTTTAATCAAACATTAAAAAATATGTTAAAAAGAGTGGTGTCAAAGGATGGGAGCGACTGGGATCTTCTTCCGCCCTATCTCATGTTTGCAGTGCGAGAGGTGCCCTAGGCCTCTACTGGGTTCTCACCCGTCGAACTGCTATACGGCAGACACCCTCGCGGTCTGTTAGATGTGGCCAAAGAGGCGTGGAAAACAACAACCCAAACCACACAAAAGTGTTGTCGAGTATGTCACCCAGATGCAAGGACGGATGGAAACAGTGTTACCTCTGGTTAGGGAGCATATGGAGGCAGCGCAGCGAGCCCAGAGTAGGGTCTATAATCGGCAGGCTCAGGTCCGGAACTTTAACCCAGGTGATCGGGTATTGTTGCTGGTACCAACCGTAGACAGTAAGTTCCTAGCTAGGTGGCAGGGGCCCTACGAGATACTTGAAAAAAATTGGAGAGGTAGAATACCAGGTATATCAGCCGGGGAGGTGAAAGCCGGAGCAGGTATACCATGTGAATCTGCTCAAACCCTGGAAAGATAGGCAAACCTGTATGGAAGACAGCCCAGGGTTTCTAGGGGAAGCGGATTTGGTCCCTCTGTCTGAAGCAAGGGAAGCGGCTGCCACAGTGAAAATTGCTGACAGCCTCTCCTCTAAACAGGCTCAGGAAGCCAGGGAGTTCATTAGTCAGAACACGGACGGATGTGTTCTCGGACCTTCCTGGACGCACTTCCATAATCCGACATGACATTATCACTGAGCCTCGGCAAAGTTAAAACCATACCGGGTACCGGATGCTCGGCGACAAGCTATCACAGAGGAAGCGCAGCTAATGCTACAGCTAGGTGTCATCAAAGAGTCGAAAAGTAAATGGGCCAGTCCGATAGTCTTAATACCCAAGCCAGATGGGATATTGCGCTTCTGTAACAACCTCCGCAAACTGAATGAGGTGTCTAAGTTTGACGCATATCCCATGCCCCAACTAGATGAGCTTATTGAGAAGTTAGGCCAAGCCCGGTATTTTTCTGTGTTGGACCTCACCAAAAGGTACTGGCAGGTAACGTTGATGGAGGCTGCCAAGAAAAAAAAAACTGCTTTCATGACGCCAGAGGGGTTGTATCAGTACAAGGTATTACCCTTTGGTCTACATGGCGCTCCTGCCACGTTTCAAAGGCAAATGGACATTGTACTCCGTCCACATCGTCGGTACGCTTCTGCATACCTGGACGATATCGTTATCCACAGCACTGACTGGGAAAGTCACCAACCTAAAGTATAGGCTGTAGTGGACCCCCCTAGGAAAGCTGGCTTAACAGCTAACCCAAAAAAGTGCGCAATAGGGTTAGAAGAGACCAAGTTCCTGGGGTATGTAATTGGGTGTGGAATTGTTAAACCTCAGGTAAACAAAATTGAGGCAATTCGGAATTGGCCACGACCGGTCACTACTCGGCAAGTAAAGTCGTTCTTGGGAATGGTGGGATACTATGTGAGGTTTGTCCCATACTTTGCTACAGTCGCTGCACCATTGACAGGCCTTTTGAAGAGACGCAAGTCAGTGACGATCCAGTGGAATGAGCAGGCGGAAAAGGCTTTATCCGCTCTGAAGTCGGCCCTGTGTGGGTCCCCGGTGTTGGCTACGCCCGACTTCAAGAGGGAGTTTGTGGTACAGACAGATGCCTCTGAAGTAGGCCTCAGAGCTGTACTCTCTCAGGACATCAATGGGGAGGAATATCCCGTTGTTTTCCTGAGCCGCAAACTTACCCCAGCCGAGACTAGGTACAGTATAGTGGAGAGAGAGTGTCTGGCCATCAAGTGGGCACTCAAGTCTCTCCGCTATTATCTGTTGGGGAGAAAGTTCAGTCTTGTAACCGAACACTCCCCTCTCAAGTGGATGAGCCAAGCCAAAGAGAGGAATGCTCGGGACACCAGGTGGTTTTTGTCTCTACAGAACTTTAAGTTTTCCATGGAACATAGGGCAGGCAGGTTACAGGGAAATGAAGATGCCCTGTCCCGGGTACACTGTCTGGTGGGTGTTCACCCCCTCAGGGTTGAACAAAGGGGGAGGTATGTAGGAAAGCGCAAGGGGCCGTCATTGACAGAAGAAATGTGTCACCGAGGTTCCTGGCCTCGGTGAGGTAAGAGTCGGTAATTTTAAGTGTCAGCGGCAGATAGTGCTGACTGACACTATTGGTTATTTAGTGTGGCTGTAAAGTCGATCTGGGCCAGCTCTTACTTGGAGAAGCCAAAGTGCAGGGTGGGTGGCTGTTCCCCACGTTCCAGGCCAGGTTTTGGTTAGGGAGATAAAACCCAGCCAGCAGTCTCAGCTGGTGGTGGATTATCCTCCATCTGACAGGGAAGCTGTGGAGTCTCTGTTTTTTGAGATCTAAGGATGTGTGCTGTGCTAAAGGGCTGAGAGCTGCATTGCTGGGAAGCAGGCCCCTAAAACCTGTTGTGGACTGCTGCTGACAAAACCGCTGACAAGGTAAATGTTTTTTGTTCTGTGGACTTGCCCTGGTGTGAATGAACACCAAGACGGCGAACTGTCATTTTGTTTATGTGTGAATAAGCACTGACCTGTTTAAGTTAAAGACTTTGTTTTTGCCTCTGACATGGGTCTGACATCACAGCTATTCGGCTGGGGATGCTGACAAAGGGGATTATGGGAGTCCTGGTCATGACTAGTGTTGAGCGCGAATATTCGAATTTCGAATTTTTATCTCGAATATCGCAATTTCAAGATTTCGCGAGTATTTAGAATATAGTTCCATATTTTCGCGAAATCGAATATTCGTATTTTTTTTTATTTTTTTTCATCTGAAAATATATGATTCCTCCCTGCTTCTTGCTTGTGGGTCAATGAGCCATTGGCCCACAAGCAACTGAATTGAAGCTGGAAGGAATCACGTTTTCAGATGGACCGGAATATTGGAAATAAAGAATATATTGCTGTATATTCAATTTTAGAATATTCGTCCTATTCTAATCGAAACCAATAATCTCGGTTATAATATTCGAGTTCACGAATATTACAACAGAAAAATCGTAATGGTTAATATGTGTGCCTGAGCGCATGACAAAATCGTTATTTAATCAACTTCAGCATACAACAAACACCCCGACAAGCGTCCCCGTCACCATCGGAACGCCTGTGGGTTAGAAAATACCATCGGATTTGAGTTTTCCCTGAGATCGTAAAACCTCAGATCCGATGGTATATTCTAACCCACAGGCGTTCCCATGGTGACGGGGACACTTGTGGGGAGCAGTATGCCAAAGTGGAATATTATTGCTCTAACTTCGTATTTTAGAATATTCTTAATATTGCTCTAACTTCGTCTTTAAGAATATTCGTAATATTCTAAAAGACGGAGTTAGAGCAATATTACGAATATTCTAAAAGACGAAGTTAGAGCAATATTAAGAAAATTCGTAAAATACACATAGATTGTAATTTAGCTAATATAGTGCTATAATCCTTTTTTTTTTTTGTCAATTTTTTTTTGCCTCTTCTGAACTTCAGTTTTGGAAAATATGTACACTATTTAAAAAATTACTTTAGCAGTATATTAGCTAAATTACAATCTATATGTGTATTTTACGAATATTCTTAATATTGCTCTAACTTCGTCTTTTAGAATATTCGTAATATTGCTCTTACTCCGTCTTTTAGAATATTACGAATATTCTAAAAGACGAAGTTAGAGCAATATTAAGAATATTCGTAAAATACACATATAGATTGTAATTTAGCTAATATACTGCTATAGTAATTTTTTTAATAGTGTACATATTTTCCAAAACTGAAGTTCAGAAGAGGCAAAAAAATTAGAGAAAAAAAAAGGATTATAGCACTATATTAGCTAAATTACAATCTATATGTGTATTTTACGAAAATTCGTAATATTGCTCTAACTTTTCGTAAAATACACATATTAGCCTAGCCATAGTCATAGGAACGTTGCCTTATACAGAAAAAAAATAAAAAAAATCGTACGATTAATTTAATCGCATATTATTCGCGATAAATGAAATAATTACGAATATTCGATTTCGACTAATATAATACGAATATTCAATCGAATATTCGCGAAATATCGCGAAATCGAATATGGCACCTCCCGCTCATCACTAGACATGACGTCGGAGGAAATGCAGTCTCCACAGAGGGTGCAGTCACTGTGACCACTCTGCTGATCTCTGGAGGAACACAGGGAAAGGGACAAATTTATACCCAGATAACCCCTTTAAGTGCATGGCTTTTACTACTAGTGTCCTGATTAAAAAAAATATTAAAACACTATCAGATTGATGCAAATCTTTGCTTTAATTGTACGCTAGCTACATTTTCCGTACACTTTTGAAACTTTTCTACAATTTGTGTTTGGGGAAAAACTAATAGCATTTTTAGGGCATTACATAAATGTGCTCCCATCCCATTTACTTTTTCTCACATGCGATTCTGAGAGCCTCTAGAAACATTTTTAGTTCTCCCATTTTTTTTTTATGTTGCACTCTTGTAAGCTTTGTTCTTTGGGCTTAACGACCTGTTAATAAAAAGCAATATTTAAAACATCATTTAAATTCTAGCAAAGAACATGATCAAATTGTGTCCCTCACAGTGCAAGAATGAATATGGAAATGTCTACACCTGTAGTATCATATAGACAAAAAACTAGACCGGGGAGACTGAATAAAACGCATTTTAAACAAAATAAATTGTTTCATGTATTCGGCTTTCCTATAATTTCAGAAAGAGTTGATTTATCACCTGTCCTGTCTGCAACCTTTATGTTACCTTGGATTCTGACAAGACTATTTGTTATCATATCTCTCATCGCTGATGGATCACAAGATAACACTTCTCCTTGTCCTGTTTATTCACTTGCTGTGTCCATATGTCTATAAGAAAAATTTCAGTTCCTTGAGACATTAATAAGGACCATCACGAAATCATGAGTCTTTGCCATCAAAATCCATTCTGCGTTAGGGTGCAACAATCCTTGCATTTGCGATGTGACATAGATAAGGTTTTTTATGTCATGGCGTGAAGGGAAGTCATTTTAAATTACAAATATGGCCTCCTTAAAAATAAAATCCGGTGACATTTCTAGATAGATGCAAAGGGCTCCCATTCCGGCTGTTAACTCCGCAGTCCAATCTGTTGATTAGAAGTCTAAGGACACGCAAGTGGCATTAGCCCATAACTACTGCATAATTAGCTAAAGATAAACTGTTTTTTTTTTTTTCCTGGTTTACCCTCTTTAGTACATTGGGAGTGTTTAACAGAAAATATATTGTCTGGAAAAATTCCCATATGAATTCTTTGTTAAAACAAAGAAGCCGGGTAAATATTTGCCGATGTGGAACGACGTCGAGTTAAATATTCAAAGGTTGACATTTTCTTAAACTATTTGTTCTGAAGGATAAATTACTGGGGAGGAGTAACATTTGCTTTCTTCTATGGCCTGGGCTACGATGACTTGAAAATAATAACAAAATAATTTATACATTTTTTTTCACTTGCTGGTGTTTTAACCTTTCTTGAAAAATACTCTTGGGACATAATTGAAGAAAAGTGGTTTTTCCAGGAGAGATGTATTGCTTTGCTAAGATAATACTTTCGTTATGCCAATAAAATGAAAGGAATATAGAAAACGATGAAACTGACAATGGATGTGACTCTGTCGCCATTAGCGAGGCAGAAATGAGGCCAAACAGATGATAAATGCGTGCATCTAACTTTCTCCATCAGACAAGGGGTGACCTGTGCGCACTTTACATCTGAGCACCAAGTGTGCTAGCATTTTTCACAGTGGCATTTAATAGTGGACATTAAGTTAGCCCTCTCCAAAAGGTCTGACCCGCAGTGCACCCCAAGCAGTGGAAAACTGCAATCACTTGCTCAGCCTGTAATTCCATCAAATTGTATGCACCTTTTCCAGCCACTTATTGGCCAATTAAGTCAAGTTTTCACAGAGGGGGTCCATCTGGCTTCGAGTTATCTTAGATGAATTGATTGAAGACGTTCTGCAATCTATGAACTCAGTTTAATGATCTAGGTGATAATACTTGTAATTCTTCTCAGTCAGGGGAATTTGTTGAAGCTGTTGTCTGCAAATCCCTTTCCTGATAGAGTGAAGGAAGGAGAAAACATTAATCTACCCTGGGAGTTTTCAGAAGAACATCTTCCAAATGTGTGCAGAATAACTGGACTATATGTAGCTAATTCATTTAAGCCCACTTCAGGAGGATATCTAATGCAATATTGCTGCTTCATATACAAAAGGAAATGTGTTAGATTCATTATTATTCTCTTTTACCATTATAACTTTAAATATCTGCATGAATCATATATAATAGAAAATTCATCTGATAGCTTCATGAACTTTCTGAATATAGTTGACATTTCACACATCATACTGGATATAGCGAGAAACAGAATACTGTTCGCTGATTTAGAAATGTTCTACTTAGTGTGGTCAATAAACCTTAAAGGGGTTGTCCCAAATAGACATTTGTCACCTATCCACAGTATAGTCAAAAAATATAACTTATGATCACTGGACAACCTGTAGTATTTGTCTCTCCACAGACAAACCACCTATAGTAACTCCATCTCTACACAGGGATCTACCCAATACCTTATATTTCTACTGAGAAGAAAGGGATGCAAATGAGCTCTTAACAAGCTCAGCTTCTGATGTCACCAGATGTAAGGCAGCTATCCTATAAGTCAGTGTTTGACCCTTTAAATAGGCCTTGAGACATGACTCGGATAATAAATAAGCCAGCATCTCGTCTGCAGACAGCTGTTTCGGGGTGATTGCCCCTCATCAGTGCAGAGCAGAGAGTACTGGCTTAACTGGGTGAGAGGCCTGAGTCAGGATTTTGGGGTACTATCTCTTCTTGGGTATAGGCTGCCTCTAATGGATTGGCTTATTTAATATCCGAGTCATGTCTCAAGGCCTAGTTAAAGGGTCAAACACTGATTTATAGGATAGCTGCTTTACAACTGGTGGCATCAGAAACAGAGCTTGTTAAGAGATCATTTGCACCCCTGTCTTCCCCGAATTCCAGAGGAGCATGTATGGCCTATAAGTCTCTTTACGCCTATTAAGACGCCCTCTCCCCAATGCGAGATAGTACCCCCCAAATCCTTATATTTTTTCTCTACTGTTCTTCTGGCTTGCGGTGTACTTCCTCTTTGGGTATGTTGGTATATGTCCAGGCTCGGACTGGCCCACAGAGGTATGGGGGAATCCCCCGGTGGGCCCCTAGTCTCCCACCCCCTGCACAAGTGGCGCATAACACATTAGATTTACTGCACTACATACATATATTCATTGTACAGCACCTCAACCAGCCTATGTTCATATAAAAAACTTAAATTATTTATTATATTTGAATGTATCCATACGGTGGGCCCCCAAAATAAATTTTACTGGTGGACCCTAGGTACCCCAGTCCGACACTGTATACGTCCAGAGTATCGTGGCAAATTCTTCAGTAGGAGTATGCCCCAGCCAGCGGCAGTACTCCAATACTAAAAGATTAATCAATAGCTCGCGCTCCGTACGCACGTTTAGTAAAGCTATGGATGTCTGCAATAACCAAACTTCCAACGCGTTTCGAAAAGAACGCTTTCCTTCATTCCTGAATCAAGCTCACATCACCAACTATATCCCTGTTTCACTGGTTCCGAAGAACAGTGAGTGAGTTATATCTTTGCTGCAAGAAGATCCTAAGTTTTGGGTCTTCTTGCTGCCTCCTGATTCCCTGGAACTGTCTTCTGTAGATGCATTCTTCACTGCTTTGATTAGGTGCTTGCATCTGAACTCTGTATGGAAAATGATGACACTTGCACACATATAAACCCATAGCGGGTGCATAGAAAGGACTCGGCAGTAGGGATGAGCGAACCTGAACTTTACCGGGTTCGTGTTTGGGTGGGTGAGAAATTCCATTATAGGTTCAGTTTATAACAGAATATAATGGAATTCATAAACGGAATGCAAAACGGAAGCCTTTAAAAGGTATTCCATTTTGATCCGTCATAATAGAAGTCTATGGCCAAGCATAACGGATCCGTCTGGTTTCCGTTATGCAGGACAGAACAGGACTTTATTTTCTGCATCTACTTTACTAAGTGCATTATTATCTTATTTCTGTGATTTTCTTCAATAATATGGCCAGTGACATCCGCAAATTTGTATATCATACTGTGCAGGATGTTTTTAACTTTGTTTTTTGGGGATTTTTTTGTCCGTTATATTCCGTTATAACGGAGCCTATAACGGAATTCTTAACCCACCCGAACAGTGATGGCCAGTTTGCATTGTTTGCCCGTGAACACATGCGGGCTGCCATCTTTTCTCACAAGTCCGGCGAGGCGCAGGTAAGTCCTCACCTGTGCCTGTGCGCGAGCCGGTCTGAAATCAAATGCGGTCACCGGGAGCAGGCAGTTCCGAGAACAGCCACCGTCGGCCTTCATCGGGCTGTTCTCGGAACTGCGAACTGGCCATCACTGCACCTGAACACCGAACCCGGTAAAGTTCGGGGTTGCTCATCCCTACAAAAAAGAAAGTTCATATCCAGGTCTACCTGCTACTTTTGCCAACACAGATTCACCGATGAGGAAGGTCCGAATTGGACCAAACCGAACAGTAGAAAAAATGTGGCTTATGACTAAATGATTGTGTACTTACCTGGATATAGTTTTCACTATATGTTTTAATTTGCAAATGGATTTTCTTTTTTATGGCGTGCCATGCATCTGAACTGTTCTCTGGATTTAGCTTATTTATCCCATAAAACATACAATTAAATTTAAAAATTATTGTAAAAGTGTCCATAGGTTTTACGTAATGTATAACCAGTGATGTTCTGGTACATTTTCTTAGGCTTGCTTGCTAATTTATAATAGTTCTTTATTATCTTAAGCTGAGCCTAGAGCAATCCAGATGAACAGTCCAACGGGTCCACCACTTCAAGTGCCATGGTCTAGAGTAGTGAGACTAGCATTATAGGCATTGCTGGCAATAATCTTTATGAAGTCCAGTGGGTAGCTTTAACAAAACAATGACAACTTATAAGACTGTATCATGACTTACAAGACAAGAACTACTATATATGAGTCATTGATATAAAAAAAGAGCTTCCTCCTAGTTAAATTTTTTTTTTTACTTTGTCTCTTCAAACCTTCTGCCATTTTCTTCACGAGACTAAAGAAACACATGTAAGTGAAAACCTCTCACTCATCACTAACACCCCTAATCAGGAAAGTACGTCATGTGCTGAAACCGTAAATGACTTGACTGTTCTGCAATGGATGGGATATATATATATATATATACAGTGGGGGAAATAATTATTTGACCCCTCACTGATTTTGTAAGTTTGTCCAATGACAAAGAAATGAAAAGTCTCAGAACAGTATCATTTCAATGGTAGGTTTATTGTAACAGTGGCAGATAGCACATCAAAAGGAAAATCGAAAAAATAACTTTAAATAAAAGATAGCAACTGATTTGCATTTCATTGAGTGAAATAAGTATTTGAACCCTCTAACAAAAAAAGACTTAATACTTGGTGGAAAAACCCTTGTTTGCAAGCACAGAGGTCAAACGTTTCTTGTAATTGATGACCAAGTTTGCGCACATTTTAGGAGGAATGTTGGTCCACTCCTCTTTGCAGATCATCTCTAAATCCCTAAGGTTTCGAGGCTGTCTCTGTGCAACTCTGAGCTTGAGCTCCCTCCATAGGTTTTCGATTGGATTAAGGTCCGGAGACTGACTAGGCCACTCCATGACCTTAATGTGCTTCTTCTTGAGCCACTCCTTTGTTGCCTTTGCTGTATGTTTTGGGTCATTGTCGTGCTGGAACACCCATCCACGACCCATTTTCAGTTTCCTGGCAGAGGGAAGGAGGTTGTCGCTCAGGATTTCACGATACATGGCTCCGTCCATTTTCCCGTTTATGCGAATAAGTTGTCCTGTGCCCTTAGCAGAAAAACACCCCCAAAGCAAAATGTTTCCACCCCCATGCTTGACGGTGGGGACGGTGTTTTGGGGGTCATAGGCAGCATTTTTCTTCCTCCAAACACAGCGAGTTGAGTTAATGCCAAAGAGCTCTATTTTGGTCTCATCAGACCACAGCACCTTCTCCCAGTCACTCTCTGAATCATTCAGGTGTTCATTGGCAAACTTCAGACGGGCCTGCAAATGTGCCTTCCTGAGCAGGGGGACCTTGCGAGCCCTGCAGGATTTTAATCCATTGCGGTGTAATGTGTTTCCAATGGTTTTCTTGGTGACTGTGGTCCCTGCTAATTTGAGGTCATTAACTAACTCCTCCCGTGTAGTTCTAGGATGCTTTTTCACCTTTCTCAGAACCATTGACACCCCACGAGGTGAGATCTTGCGTGGAGCCCCAGAGCGAGGTCGATTGATGGTCATTTTGTGCTCCTTCCATTTTCGAACAATCGCACCAACAGTTGTCACCTTCTCTCCCAGCTTCTTGCTAATGGTTTTGTAGCCCATTCCAGCCTTGTGCAGGTCTACAATTTTGTCTCTGACATCCTTGGACAGCTCTTTGGTCTTTCCCATGTTGGAGAGTTTGGAGTCTGCTTGATTGATTGATTCTGTGGACAGGTGTCTTTTATACAGGTGACTAGTTAAGACAGGTGTCCTTAATGAGGGTGACTAATTGAGTAGAAGTGTCTAACCACTCTGTGGGAGCCAGAACTCTTAATGGTTGGTAGGGGTTCAAATACTTATTTCACTCAATGAAATGCAAATCAGTTGCTATCTTTTATTTAAAGTTTTTTTTTCGATTTTCCTTTTGATGTGCTATCTGCCACTGTTACAATAAACCTACCATTGAAATGATACTGTTCTGAGACTTTTCATTTCTTTGTCATTGGACAAACTTACAAAATCAGTGAGGGGTCAAATAATTATTTCCCCCACTGTATACTCTACATGACAACCCCCTGAGAGCTCTACTCCTAAATCCTGAATGGACATTTCATGGCAGAACAAGAAAAAAAGACCCTGCAAGACTGAAGAGAACAACATAAGCCGAATATAAAGAGATGTATGCCATATACATTGTGAGCGTAATATGTAACATTCCATATTTTTAATAACACCATAGCGATTGTGCTACAGTATCCTCCAGTGTTACAGTCTTCTGTCTCCTCCTAATCAATCTCCAGTTTACTAAAGGCGGTTTTACATGGTCTGATGTTCTTCCCGGCAATTGCCTGCCCGTCAGTGGAGATGAAGCTCTGTATTTACATGGAGTGATCTTCTCCACTGTATGGGGATGAGCGATGACTACTGTCATTGCTCGTCCTCAAACAGATTCATTGTTTCTGGGCAGCAGATGATTTAGGTGTTCACTTGAAAGATTGTTTCACCCGATGAAAAAACATTTTACTCATTCATCAGGTGATCTGCAGAATCTTTAAAGGGGCAGATTCTCGGGAACGAGCGTTCGTACGAATGTTCGTCCCTGATAATCTGCCCGACAATCGGGTAGTGTAAATCCTCCTTAAGGAGTGGCTGAGGGGTATGGTTTAGCTAAACAGGATGTGGCTTAACTTGACCTCTTTACTGGTAAGTAGTGGATGATGGGTTTAGCTGTAGAAAGCTGCTTGCCAGCAAAACGTTAAGGGGGTTGTCTCACATCAGCAAATAGTAATTATGAAGAGGAAGTTAATACAAGGCACTTACTAATGTATTGTGGTTGTCCATATTGCTTCCTTTGCTGGCCGGATTCATTTTTCCATCACATTATTCAGTGCTCATTTCCATGGTTATGACCACCCTACATTCCAGCAGCGGTGGACATGCTGTCACACTATAGGAAAAAGCACCAGCCTATGTGAGCTCCCACAGTCCCGGCCACCAGAGAGGTCAGCTCTTTTTCCTATGGTGTGCAAGCGTGACCACCACTGATGGATTGCAGGGTGGTCGTAACCATGGAAACGAGCAGTATATAATGTGATGGAAAAATGGATCAATCCAGCAAAGGAAGCAATATGGAAAATAACAATACATTATTAAGTGGCTTGCATTAACTTTCTCTACATGATAAATGCCACTTGCGGAGAAATACCCTTTAATGACTAAAGCTATTGCTCCACATGCTCCGGCAATAAATGGAGTAGAACGGTGGAGACTTCTGGGTTACATATAGAAAGTTTTTTTTACTCCTTGTCATCCTTTGAGTTATGATGAGGATCATGAAATTAAAAGGTTATCTTTTGAAAATGTCAAATATTTTTGTAAAAAAAAAAAAATAATGTCTCCAATAATAAAAGCATATAAAGTTACATAACAGCTAAAATAAAATTTGTTCTTTAAGAAGTTAAAAGTGATCTCCACATAAAAACTGAAAAATTGGCTTTGGCATTTTCAGAAAGTCTTTATTTTTTTTACTTACTTTCCAACTGCTAAGAAGTACCCCACGCCTCATCTAGCTGCACTTTCATATCTGCCAGACCACATTAAGTTATCATGACTCAGCTGGCAGTTACTATACAGAACAGTTTCCTAAGAAGACTCTTGACAACCCCACCAGAAAGCTATGTACTACATGCAAGTTTAGCTATGGCTTAACAGGGAAGTAGCTTAAATTTAAGGTTTTGATTTGCCATTGTGCTTTCACACATACTGGCGGAAATCAATAGTACAGGAGAATATAAGAAACTTTGCAATATATCTTTTTAGAGAAAAAAAATGCCATGCCCTCATTTTTCTAAACTAATTTAATTTTCCTAATCTGTTTTGTTAAAGCCAAGACAGGATGCCTGCTCACTGAAGGATCAGATTACATTATCCCTTAGACAGAAGGGGGAAAGGGGAGTGAGAGAGTGAGAAACAAGCAGCCAGAAGAGAGATAGACAACCTTCAGCAAAGTGACCAGCTAACAAAAAGGGTTTTATCTCACTGCTACTCTCCAGTATTTCTTTATAAAGCCCTGTATGCTGCTTATGGTTGATTCTGAATGAATAAGAGAGACTTAGGAAGCAGAATCTCCTGTCTACACGCATTTTCAATGGGCAGACATGACCAGCTAGTGTTCAACCATTAGCTCAGGGAGAACTGAGAATTAGAGATGCGGCATGCTAACTGCTAAATAATGTCAGATACAAGTCAAATGATGGTCTAATATAGTGCTGTCATTTATGTATACTTATATGGCTCCTTATGCTGAAAAGTTATTGGAAATTTTTTAAGTACACTTTAAGGTGAAGGGAATTTGGGGTCTTAACGTTGTGCAGCTGATTTTCTCAGTTTACATTTTAAAGGAAATGTGTCATCAGAAAATTATCTATTGGTTAAATCAAGTTTTTATGTTTAACATATTTTTAAAGAAATATTGATGACATTATTTTTAATTGTCCATGTCAATATCTATATTTAAACAAAGACCATAAATCCTGCAGTTTTCGCACTGACCACTAAGAGTAATAAGAGGCGCCACTTCTTGGTCTGTACAAATCACTTTACTGCAGTTACCTGCTTATCTGTATAAAGAGGGGATATCATTACAGGCAGGATTAGAATGACAGATAAGACAGGATCCACCATTGTAAAAGCCTATCTATTCCTATTCTTTCCTTATACAATGACCTCTGCACAGGTTACAGAGCATGTCTAGAAAACTCTCCCATATAAGTCAATAGGTTCCTCTCCTTTCTATTGTGTCTGTGGCCCATGGGGATGCCATAAAGCAATTTTCTTAATGCTTTCTAAATACTGTTAACAACAGCATAGGTAAGATGGCCGCCCCAATAATCGTGTTCAGAAAACAGAATAAAAAAATCTGTAATCAGAAAATAAAAAGAGATTACAAAAAAAGGAGATGTGTCACTATCTGGTTTAAGGGTTTTAAGGCTACTTTCACACTTGCGGCAGAGTCATCTGGCAAGCAGTTCCGTCACCGGAACTGCTTGCCCGATCACTCTGCCGCAAGTGTGAAAGTAGCCTTAAAGGGGTTCTGCACTTTGTTTAAACTGATGATCTATCCTCTGGATAGATCATCAGCATCTGATCGGCGTGTGTCCGACACCCGGGACCCCTGTCGATCAACTGTTTGAGAAGGCAGCAGCACTCCAGCAGCGCCGCGGCCTTCTCACTGTTTACCGCTGGCCGCGCGACGTCATGATTTGTATCAACTGGCCTGGGCGGGGCTAAGCTCCATTCAAGGGAACGGAGCTTAGCCCCGCCCAGGCCAGTTGATACTAGTCGTGACGTCACTGGGCCGGCGGTAAACAGTGAGAAGGCCGCTGCGCTCCTGGAGCGCCGCTGCCTTCTCAAACAGCTGATCGGCGGGGGTCCCGGGTGTCGGACCCACGCCGATCAGATGCTGATGATCTATCCAGAGGATAGATCATCAGTTTAAACAAAGGGCAGAACCCCTTTAAACTCTTAAACCAGATAGTGACACATTTTTTTGTAATCTCTTTTTATTTTCTGATTACAAATGCCAACTGATGGCATTTGTAAGACTGATCAGGATCCTGATCCGTCTTACAAATGCATTGAAATGCCGAATCCGTCTTTCCAGTGTCATCCAGAAAAACGATCGGGCATTTATGTTTTTCAATTTTTTTTCGGTCTGAGCATGCGCAGACCGGAAGGACGGATCCGGCATTCCAGTATTTTGAATCCGGCACTAATACCTTCCTACGGGGAAAAAATGCCGGATTCGGCATTCAGACAAGTGTTCAGTTTTTTGCGCCGGACATAAAACCGTAGCATGCTGTGGTATTATCTCTGTCCTGTTCAGTCAAAAAGACTGAACTGAAGACATCCTGATGCATCCTGAACGGATTGCTCTCCATTCAGAATGCATGGGGATATAACAAATCAGTTCTTTTCCGGTATAGAGCCCCTAGAACGGAACTCTATGCCGGAAAAGAAAAACCCAAGTGTGAAAGTACCCTTAACTGGCAAAAAAATATATTTGGTGACACTTTGGTGACATTTCCTTTAAGTAATGTCTCCATGATTGTTAACTAATTATTCAAAACAAAGACTTGAATTCTCTAATTTTATTTCAACCACAAACCATTTAGTGGTAGAATATTGCATATTAAATTTGTGTATATTAGGAATTCTTATAGCTAGCTGAACCTGGATTATTTTCTTTTGCATTTTGAAAGTGATTATTTATGTACAGCATTACATACTAAAATTCATGATATTCTCTTTTGGTAACATATTGTAATAATGTCTGCTGACAGCCTTTATTATACATACTTGCTTAGTCAAAAATGAATTTATTCTACAAGAAAATGTAATTGCTATTTAAAATACAAGCTTTTATTTGACGAATTGGGGTAATTGTTACTAATTAGTTGGGATTTTGTCTCACATTGTGTGCTATCTACTTTGAATGAGTTATGGTGGAAAGTTTGTAGAGCCATATTTATCCATATATTACTCCTTTATTTCATCAGCTACCAACATCCCAAACAGTGGCAGAACAGGGGTTGTAGATAAGGAGTCGCTATAGGACTACCTACATATGAACATACGTGCAACAGTTTTCTCCAAAAGAATAATAGTGTACATGCATAAAGGGGTATTATACAGGCTTGGAGCTTGTAAGGCAGCACATAATGCCCCTCTGACCTGATACTGTGGAGCCGTAGACCCACCATGTGTCACAGTATGGCGCCCTGTACAGCACTGGAATATGGCATACGACAGTAAAATATAGAGGAGGACAGTATGACCCCAGTAACTTCTATGGCTGTTTTATTATGGCTCCATACTACTCTGAGGTTTTATAGAGCTGCAAGGGTACAGCCACATGCAGCTTAGGATCTGGCTGAAATTATTAATGGCAACAAAATCTGCTGTGAATTTTCTGCAGACTTTACAGAAGTCACCCTCCGCATTGTAAACGGTGAAATCTGCAGCAGATATCTTTAAATAAATACTGACACGCTGCTAATATGAAGGGCCCTGTCATGTTCAGGGGTCCGGAAAACCCCTGAACCTATTACAGGCACACACAGAACAGACAGCAAGATCTAGAAAAAAAGCGACTGTTTTAGTAAACAAAAGTACTAGACACAAACAATCAGAATAAACCAGTGAAGAAAGGATCTGCAACTAAGAAGGACACCAGGTTTCATAGCTGAACACACTGTATGGATCAGGCAGATCAGTGGCAGAAGTGTAACCACTGTGCCAAGTGACCGGTTTGACTTTGGGCCAAACCCCAAGGGCGTTATTCTGGTGCTTTCCTGGTTTTATCCTTTAAACCCCTATACAGGGATCTGGTCTTTGCCACAGGGGGGCTGCAATACCGCTACCTCCTGGATGGTCCCAGTACACTTGCCAACTGACCTGCAAGGAAACTGAGATGATGGTGCATCAGCAATCCTGGCATGTAAAATAGAACAGTGATCAGACTCAAGACCAGGATACAGGATCACATACCCATGCAAAGTAGGATACACTGAGCATGGTGAACATAGACAGGTCCGGACATAATCAAAGAAATACAAGCATGCCTGGAACCCATGCGGAACATAAAGCATGGCGTTCTCAGACAGACATACAAAATATGCCTGGAACACATGCTTAACAGAGAGCATGCCGTTCACAGACAGACATGCAAACATGCCTGGAACCCATGCGGAACATAAAGCAAGGCGTTCTCAGACAGACATACAAAATATGCCTGGAACCCATGCTCAACAGAGAGCATGCCGTTCACAGACAGACATGCAAACAGCTGGAACCCATGCGGAACAGGAAGCATGGCATTCACAGAAAGACATACAAACATGTCTGGAACCCATGCGTAATAGGGAGCATGGCGTTTACAAAAATACATATAAACATGTCTGGAACCCATGCGGAACAGGGAGCATGGTATTCACAGAAAAAAATACAAACATATGTGGGACACATGCGAAACAGGAAGTATGGCATCCATAGACAGGAGATGAAAACATTGCAACATAGAAACATGGTTAAATAGCCTGGAACCCATGAGGATTATGGTATAGGGAGCATGGCATGCCTGGAACTCATCCGAAACCAGGATACAGGAAGCATGGCGTTCACAGACAGATCAGGACATAAAGATATTAATTAACTCCCAGGCATAACGCACACAGGTCTAAATAGCAGGGGGATTAAGGCACCTGACCACCTGATATTTAAACAAGCTCAGGGAGCAGTAACCTTAAGTAGACACAGGAAGCACATAATTCACAGAGCATAGTTCACACACTATAAAATACCGCAGCCAACACGCACCACACAAGCAACCAGCATACACGGAAATGTCAACCGCAGCCAGTACTCAAAAGCGCATGCAGCCAGCCTAGGCAGCAACACTGTGTCACAGTGAACCGCACTTTGATACAGACACCAGTGGCAGAATATCCACAGGACACAGTTCACACACTGAGAAGGCCACAGCCAGCACGCACCACCCAAACAAATAGCATCCACGTAAACCTCAACCACAGCCAGTACGCAAAAGTGCATGCAGCCAGCCTACAGGTCAACAAGTGTTACAGTGAACTGCACTGTGACAGGCCCTTTCCACGGGCCTGTCATAGGAACGCTCGTTAGCAATAATCTGGCAGTGTAAAAGTGAAGCTGATTACCCGATGAACGAGCGTTGAACAAGATCATTCATGTGGACACAAAAATCGACGTTTGCCGGCAGCAGATTGTGCTGTGTAAGCAACCTCTCCTTCCAGCAAACGAGTCTGTATGGGGACAGGCGATAGCATTAGTGATCGCTTCTCCCCATACTGTGGAGATGATCGCTGCATGTAAATTTCTCTTTCACTGATAAGCAGGCGCCTGTCAGGAAAGAACGCTTCCTTCTCGACAATCGCCTCCAAAATTGGCCCGTATAAAGGGGCCTTAAAATTTGTGCAAATTGATCAAGACTGGCATTATACACACTGGTCTTAATCTCCCCCTTGCTTGTTTTAGATGCACCACAATTAATAAGAGAAGCATGCCTCTTAGTGTTTGTGGAGCATCTTTGCAGGTCCATACAACAAAATGGAGATCTAGACCAGCAAGAGAGGTGGTCTAGATCCTCATTATAATCAATTTCCTGTCACAGATTAGAATTGATCTGATGGGCCGCCTACTCTAGCCCCTCACCAATCGCCACTTTGAAGTGACGAGCAGTGAATAAAACCCCCAAAAAGTTGCACCATTTTGTGAAACAACAGCATGCGCCAAAGTTTGAGATTTTTTGGCAGCACTTTTCTGGCACAGAGGGAATAATATATGTAAATGTGGAGATTCCAGGGTGGGCACTCTCCACAGTGTGTGGATAAGATTTTTATTAGATGTCATCCACTTTGCTGCTACTATTTTTCTGCACACATCTAATTTTTCTCAGCAATGCGGGCACATATGAACATGGGACCAACACAGATGCCTTCAGCTGCCAAGTGCACACGTAACAGGTCAGCCAGTGTCATAGGGACAAATCTGCTGACAGACGTCCTTTAAGTGGCAGCATATTTTTGAACTTTCCTATATATCATATTCAAAAAATATAGTCACAACTTAGGAACAACTTAGGAACATCTGTATGAAAACATGTGTCATACAAGCAGAAAGGATTTAACTGAGAAATATTTGTCGGCCACCCATTTTTCCCGCCATCATAAACGCCACTCTTCATGCTGCAGTCATCTTATTAAGTAAGATGTAATTTAAGCAAATTTAATTTATTTAAGATAGATGAAAGGCAAAAATGTTTGGTTTTCAGCATTGCTGGATGAGTTATAGTCAGAATGATACCATGGCACAGGGAATTCACATGGGTAAATTAAAAGGCTGGATATTTTTGTAAATGTTTAAATATTTCTCTGCAAATATGTAAATTTTCTATCTCCAATTATTTAGGATTGCACTAGAGTACCACATTTTTTTTTATTATTGCTAATGCCTTGTAAGCTTTGTCCTCTTAAGTCTACTCCCACTGCAGCCCAAAACACATATCAATGCTCTTCCCCTTTCATATCTTCTCATTTGTTCTTGTTAATTACTTGCGTGCCCCAAGCATTTTTAATGCTCATGTAGAGAGCTCTCGGCACCTTATACTTACTGTCTTGGTGACTGACATTTTCCATGCTTTTGCCCACAGCGTATTTTAGCTTTTTTCTCTTTATGTCCTATTGAGTTTGTTGCAACATACGCTTCTGTTAAAGGGAATGTGTCATCAGATAATGACCTATTGTTTAAGCCATGATTTTATGTTAAACATTTTGAAAGAATTTTTTATGGATATTTTTTATTTTCTATGTCAATTTCTATATTTAAAAAAAAACATAAAATTCTGCAGTTTTCACAGTGTCCATTAAGCCTAATAATAGGCGACACTTCTTGGTCTGTAGAGATCATTTTACTGCAGTTGCAGCATCTGCTTATCATCACAGATACGCACGAGAAAAGAAAAAACAAAAAACAGCGCCTCATGTGTGGTATCCTCTGGGTATGTGCAGGGTAAGATGATAATAATTGTGCTTACCAGAGGCTGTTGTGAGAAGACACAATAGCTATCACAGCTTTGCTGATTTTAACCCCACCAGCAAAAGGGGGATGCTGTGCTGCTGCCCTGGGTCCTGCTCTCCTCGGATCACCGAGTATCGGGAAGGCTTGAAAGAAGGGACACAACGGAAAAGGGAACCACTTGTTTGGCAGGTAGGTACGTATACAGTAGATGTCTTTATTGCAGTCGATGCGTTTCAAGGGCGATCTGTAATTGTCCTGTTGAAGGGGGCATTTCGTCCTTGAAACGCGTTGACTGCAATAAAGACAACTATAATTACCTACAAGAGTTATCTGTTTTGCTGGCAGCGCCCAACGAGTGGTTCCCTTTTCTGTTATCATCATAGATAGGATTAGAATCACAGATATCACCTATGTATGGATAATACAGGAGCCACGATTTACAATAGGTGATTGCCAAAGCTTATCTACTCTTTGCTTGTAAATTGACTTGAGAGGTCGCAGAGCATGCCCAATAAAAACTATCCCATTGAAGGCAATGAGTCAGCTCCTGTCCATTGTGTCTATGGCCCATGGAGCAAGATGGATCCGGCATGAAACACAATGTAAGTCAATGGTGCCGGATCTGTTTTCTCGGACACAAAAGACAACGGATCCAGGGACCATTGACTTACAATGGTTTTAGTGCCAGATCTGTCATGGCTATTTCAGAGATAATACAATCGGATCCGTTCATAACAGAGTCTGCCGGTTGTATTATCTAGACGCAAATGATTTTGCTGATCCATGACGGATCCATGCAAAAACGCAGATGTGAAAGTAGCGTAAATGCTGTTAAGAATAGGGACGTAGCTAAAGGCTCATGGGCCCTGGTGCAAGAGTTCAGCTTGGGCCCCTTATCCCTCAGTGCTTTGTGGCCAGGGGCAGGGAAGCACATAGCCTCCATGCTGTCTGAGGCAAATATTGAAATGGCACCCCCCCACACCCCATGCCAAATTCTTTACCCTTCAGCCAGAGGAGTAACTTCACCTGCATGCACTTTCTATAATACCAATGTCTTCTTATGCACCACAAGGGTCTTTGGGCCCCCTCAGGCTCCTGGGCCCGGTAGTGACTGTACCTCTGCACCCCCTAAAGCTACGTTCCTGGTTAAGAACAAGAAAATGAAAGCAGATTAGGGAAAAAGGATATGTGTCACTATCTGGTTTTAACTAGCAATAAAAATAGGCAAAGTAGAATTTGCAATCCATTTAATATGGGTGTATCCAAAATGTGTGAAACAAAAATGAATAATTTTGGTAGTTATTTTTGTAATTATTGTGCACATGTATGTCTATCTGTAATTCTATCTATCTGTAATTCTATCTATCTATCTATCTATCTAGCTGTCATTCCATCTATTATTTATCTATCTATCTATTGTATGGATTTGCTCTAGTAGACAGGTTAGCGGACGCAGGTTGTAAATCAAATTTCAGTGTTTATTCACACTCAGCAAAACATAACAGTCTTGGTGGTTGTTCACACACATCAAAAACAAAACAATGTTCACCTGGAATCCTAGGTGTTAGTACACACCTGGCTTAATGCTCAGCCACAAAATAGTTCACTGGCAGGCTTCCAGGCGTCATGCACGCCTGTTTGCAGTCTTCAGCCTAGAGGACTCCACAGCTTCACTAGATAGAGGAAAATCCACCCCACCTGATAGTGCTGACTGCTTTTATAAGCCTGCAAGACTCAGCCTGGAACGTGGGCAGAAGCCACCCACCCAGCACTTTGGCTACTCCCAGTAAGAGCCGTCCCGGATCAGCTTTACAGCCATACGAAACAGCTGAAGTGTCAGACTGCAATCTGCAATAATGACACTTCAGGGAAAAAAAACGGCTCTTACCTCACCGAGGCCAGGAACCTCGGTGACATGTACCAACCATCCTACATACCTCCCCCTTTGTTCAACCCTGAGGGGTGGACACACATTAAACAGTGTACCCGAGACAGGGCATCCGCGTTTCCTAGTAACCGGCCTGCTCTGTGTTCCACAGAAAATTTGAAATTTTGCAAAGACAGAAACCACCGGATGACCCAGGCATTTCTGTCCTTGGCCTGGATCATCCATTTGAGAGGGGAGTGGTCGGTTACCAGATGAAACTTTCTCCCTAACAAATAATAGCGGAGAGATTCAAGTGCCCACTTGATAGCCAAGCACTCTCTCTCTCTCTCCACTATACTATACCTGGTCTCTACTGGGGTAAGCTTCCGGATGAGGGATGCTCCTCCCCGTTGACCTCCTGAGACAGTACAGCACCGAGACCCACCTCGGAGGCATCTGTCTGTGCTATAAACTCCCTTTTGAAGTCGGGCGTTACCAAAACCGGGGACCCACACAGGGTAGACTTCAAAGCGGAGAAAGCCTTTTCCGCCTGCTCATTGCAGTGGACCGTCACTGACTTGCGTCCCTTGAAAAGGCCTGTCAATGGTGCAGCCATTGTGGCAAAGTGGGGGACAAACCTCATATAGTATCCCACCATTCCCAGGAACGACTTTACTTGCCGGGTAGTGATAGGTTGGGGCCAATTCCGAATTGCCTCAATTTTGTTCATCTGAGGTTTGATAACTCCGCGCCCAATTACATACCCTAGGTACTTGGTCTCTTCTAACCCTATCGTGCACTTTTTTGGGTTAGCGGTTAAGCCAGCCTCCCTAAGGTAGTCCACTACAGCCTGTAAGCCCGGTATTCTTCTGTTTTGGACCTCACCAAAGGGTACTGGCAGGTACCCTTGACGGATGCTGCCAAGGAGAAAACGACTTTCATCACACCAGAAGGGCTGTATCAGTACAAGGTATTACCCTTTGGTCTACATGGCGCTCCCGTCACATTTCAAAGGCTAATGGACATTGTACTCCGTCCACATCATCGGTACGCTTCGGCGTACCTGGATAATATTGTTATTCACAGTACCGACTGGGAAAGTCACCTTGGCCTAACTTCTCAATAAGCTCATCCACTCGGGGCATGGGATATGCGTCAAACTTGGAAATCTCATTAAATTTGCTGAAATCGTTACAGAATCGTAACGTCCCATCCGACTTGGGTATTAAGACTATTGCACTGGCCCATTCACTTTTTGACTCCTTGATAAAGCCCAGCTGTATAATCAGCTGCACTTCTTCCAATATGGCTTCAACCGGATTCTGGCCTGAGACTCAGTGACAATGTCATGTCGGATGATAGAAGTGCGTCCAGGGAGGTCCGAAAACACATCCGTTTTCCTGCTGATGAACTCCCTGGCCTCCTGAGTCTGTTTAGAGGAAACGTTGTCAGCAATCTTTACTGTGGCAACTGCTTCCCTCGTATCAGGTCGTGAGACTGGAAACTCTGTTGTCTGTACTGGTCTCCCTATCTTTCCACTGTTTCAGTAAGTTTACATGGTACACCTGTTCCGTCTTTCTCCACCCGGGCTGGAGTACCTTATAGGTTACCTACCCATCTTTTTTGAGCACTTTGTAGAGACCCTGCCACCTAGCCAGGAACTTACTGTCCACCGTCGGCACCAGAACCAAAACCCAGGTTAAAATTCCGAACCCGAGCCTGGCGATTATAGACCCTACTCTGGGCTCGCTGGGCCGCCTCCATATATTCCTTAACCAGCGGCAATACTGTCTCCATCCGCTCTTGCATCCGAGTGACATACTCAATCACACTTTTATGCAGTGTGGGTTGTTGTTCCCACGCGGATGTCAGCCATACGGCAGTTCGAAGGGCGAGAACCCAGTAGAGGACTGGGGTATCTCTCGCACTGCGAACATGAGATAGGGCTGTAGAAGATCCCAATCCCTCCCATCCCTAGACACCACCCACTTTATAATGTTTTTCAAAGTTTGATTAAACCTTTCTACCAGGTCGTCCTTTTGCGGGTGATAGACGGACGTCCGTAACTGTTTGATCTGTAGTACTTTACTGAGTTCCTTCATGACTTTTGACATAAAAGGGGTCCCCGGGTCGGTCAGAATCTCTCTCGGTAGGCCCACTCGGGAAAACATCTCCAATAACTCTTTGGCTATGAGTTTGGCTGAGGTATTTCGCAGCGGCACTGCCTCCAGGTACCGAGTGGCATAGTCCAGGACTACCAAGATGTGTCTAGCGGACTTCGGTACTGGGCCTATGAGATCCATAGCGATCCACTCGAATGGAACCTCAATAATTGGGAGAGGGACCAGGGGGCTACGTAAATGTGGCTGGGGGCTGGTTATCTGGCAGGTTGGCCAAGACTTGCAATACTCTTCCACCTCTATGAACACACTGGGCCAGTAAAACCGCTGTAGAATCCGGTCCTGCATTTTCTGCTGGCCCAGGTGTTCCTCAAGAACATGTTGGTGGGCTAACTCCAACACGAGCTTGCGATACGCCTTGGGCACCACCAACTGTTCAATATTCTCACCCCGTAGTTGATTAACCCAGTACAGCATCTCTTGTTGAACCACAAAACGGGGGAACATAGACTCAGCCCCCGGTTGTTGCGGCTCACCCTCAACTTCTACCACATTTTCCCAGGCCTGAGATAGAGTCAGGTCCTGGTGCTGTACCAAAATTGTCTCCAGAGACGTAGAGGTCTGCCAATTCTGGACCCGGCGGTAAATCCTCCATGTCTCCCACCATTACATTCAGTGAGGTTGGCTCATCCCCTTCCCCCGCAGTGGTGGCCACCCCTACTGCTGGCTCTTTGGTCTCAGGTTCCCAGGATTCCGGTTTCCCCCCTGAGCAAGGCCACTCTATTGGAGTTGCTCCTGCCCCATGGGTATCGGTGGCTCTCACCTCAGGCCACAGTGACGGTTAACCGGGGAAGTCTCTCCCAATTATTAGTTCATAATATAACTGTAACTTTGTGGCGATGGCCACCTCATGAGTCCATCTGCCGGCCACCGTGGATAGAGACACTAGGGCGGTGGGATAGTCCTTTAAGTCTCCATGGATGCACACGACGCTGACTTTTTGGCCAGTATACTCGGCAGGCCACACCAGGACAGCTCCTACCAGGGACACCAGGCTCCCTGAGTCCAGCAGCGCCACCGTGAGGGTATCTCCCACTTGCACCTGGCACAGGTGACTATTGTCTATTGTCTCAGAGGTACCGGTTGCACACAGCTTCCTGGCGTACATCGAGGGCCGGTAGCCATAGTTGGTGTCCATGGGTTCTCCCCGATGGGGACAGTCGGCCCTTATGTGACCAGGCTCTTGACACCGCCAACAGACCACCAGAGCTGGATCTGCAGGGAGTACATCCCGAGCGGGCCTTGCTGGCACCAGCTGCCTGGTTGAGGGTTGAGATTTCTGGGGTTTAACTGGCCCCCTCCCAACAGAACCCCCCTGTAGATTTCTGGTGGCTTCATAGCGCTCCACCAGGTCGACCATTTTTAGGGCATTACCAGGAGACACCTGGCTGATCCAGTGCTGAAGAGGGTACGGCAAAGCCCTCCAGAGCACATCAGCCAACAGACGGTCCAGCATAGCAGTGGCACTCAGTACGTCAGGCTGCAGCCATTTTTGCAACCGGTGTAGCAGATCCAAATACTGAGGTCTGGTGGGTTCAGCCGAGTTAAATTCCCACTGATGCACCTGCTGGGCCTGGACCAATACACTCACCCTCAGTCTGGCCAGAATCTTACCCTTTAAAGGGAACCTGTCACCAGGATTTTGTGCATAGAGCTGGGGACATGGGCTGCTAGATGGCCGCTAGCACATCTGCAATACCCAGTCCCCATAGCTCTCTGCGCTTTTATTGTGTTAAAAAACTGTTTTGATCCATATGCAAATGACCTGATATGAGTCCTGTATCCGGAGATGAGTCAAGCGGAAAGGAGCCCAGCACCGCCCCACGTCCTCCGAATCTCCTCCTTGCTGGCTGACGTCACAGAGCTGGAGCGCCGAAATCTTGCGATGCGCGAGCTAGCGCATGCGTAGTTCGTTCCCTGTGCTGATGCCAGTGCAGGGAATGAACATGATGCCGACACTGCGGCATGCGCTAGCTCGCGCATCGCGAGATTTCGGCGCTCCAGCTCTGTGACGTCAGCCAGCAAGGAGGAGATTCGGACGACGCGGGGCGGTGCTGGGCTCCTTTCCGCTTGACTCATCTCCAGATACAGGACTCATATCAGGTCATTTGCTTATTGTTCAAAACTGTTTTTTAACACAATAAAAGCGCAGAGAGCTATGGGGACTGGGTATTGCAGATGAGCTAGCGGCCATCTAGCAGCCCATGTCCCCAGCTCTATGCACAAAATCCTGGTGACAGGTTCTCTTTAAGGTCGGGTAGTCGGCCGCTTGACCATCTGGTAAGTCGAAAAACACCTGCTGGGGTCCAGACGCCAGGAATGGAGCGAAGACCTCAGCCCATTGGTCTCGGGGTAACTTCTCCCGCACAGCCACCTATTCGAATACCGCCAGATAGGTCTCGACGTCGTCCGAGTTGGTCATCTTAGGAATCGCCGCATGGACAGCTTTCCAGGCATCGTGGACGTTCTGGGACGCTCCTGCCGCTTGTAACGCCATCACATGCTGTAATAGCAGCTGGTTGGTTTCCTGCTGCTGCTTGTTAGCCTCCCGCTGCTGCAAGTTAGCCTCCATGAGGGCTTTCACGACCGCCTCCATTTTGTCAGGGGACACGGGTCGTAACCTTGCCAGCTTGATATAGAACATACACCCGTGCCCCGAAAAAAACCAAGAACTTTTCGGCCTTCAGGCCAGCCTCACTGCGTGTGCCCGCTCCAAGCCACCAATTGTGGGGATTTGCTCTGGTAGACAGGTTAGTCTACTTTCACAGTGGTGTTTTGGCTTTCCGTTTGTGAGATCAGTTCAGGGCTCTCACAAGCGGTCCAAAACGGATCAGTTTGCATTCTAATGCATTCTGAATGGAAAAGGATCTGCTCAGAATGCATCAGTTTGCATCAGTTCAGTCTCGATTCCGCTTTGGAGACGAACACCAAAACGCTGCTTGCAGCATTTTGGTGTCCGTCTGATGAAACGAGCCAAACGGATCCGTCCTGGCACACAATGTAAGTCAATGGGGACGGATCCGTTTTCACTGACATAATCTGGCACAATAGAAAACGGATCCGTCCTCCATTGACTTTCAATAGTGTTCAAGACGGATCCATGTTGGCTATGTTAAAGATAATACAAACAGATTTGTTCAGAACGGATGCAGACGGTTGTATTATCTGAACGGATCTGTCCATGATGGATCCGCACAAAACGTGAGTGTGAAACTAGCCTTAGCGGATGCAGTATAGAGGCAAGGAACCAGGTTGTAAATCAAACTTCAGTGTTTATTTACACTCAGCAAAACATAACAGTCTTGGTGCTTGTTCACACACAACAAAAACAAAACAATGTTCACCTGGAATCCTAGGTGTCGGTTCACACCTGGCTGAATGCTCAGCCACAGAACAGTTCACTGGCAGGCTTCCAGGCGGCCTGCACGCCTGTTTGCAGTCTTCAGCCTAGAGGACTCCACAGCTTCACTGTCAGATAGACGAAAATCCACCCCACCTGATAGTGCTGACTGCTTTTATAAGCTTGCCAAGACCCGGCCTGGAATGTGGGGAGTAGCCACCCACCCAGCACTTTGGCTACTCCCAGTAAGAGCCGTCCCGGATCAGCTTTACAGCCATACGAAACAGCTGAAGTGTCAGACTGCAATCTGCAATAACGACACTTCAGGGGAAAAAACAGCTCTTACCTCACTGAGGCCAGGAACCTCGGTGACATGTACCGACCATCAATGATGCCCCCTTGTTCCTTCCTACACTATCTATCGATCTATATGTCTTATTTATTCTAGTACACTTTGGCATATGATAGAGTTTTTCAGATGCAGAATTTAAACTTGCTGAGCACTTCATACTGTACGTTGGGTGAAATCCATGGATTTCTATATATTTGCACTGTACTAGCACTGTACTAGCACTACTGCCAATTTCTTTCCTCATCTGTGGTGTTCACATTGGCCAGATCTTCACTGACCTTCATATTCTAGCAATATGCCATTAAATTTACAGGATTTTTTAAGAATTACTACTGTTTTTGTCAGATATGCTCATGTAGTTGCTTTGTAGTTTTTTAAATTTGGACTCTTCTGACCCATTTTCACCATGTACACAAATCACTCTGGTCTATTTCCATCCTGTATGTAGAACGTCCTGTTCCTGTATCCAACCGAACCCATAATGCACTTCTTCTTTCTCTGCCTTACCTCCAGCACCTTCCCTAACACCCAGCTAGGTTATAGCTCCTCCGACCCCGCTAGTTACATAGACACTCCCCTATCACAGCCCCACTTGCTGCTTTGACACGCCTCTGGGACATGACATCTCAGAAAATAAATGCTGTATGTACATGGCCATGTGACCACAGACCAGAACGGAAGATAGGAGCAATAAAGCTAAAAGAGATACATTACAAAATTACAGCGACCTTCATAAGTGATTAAAGGATGTTGATGCAAATTGGAAAACCCCTTAAAGGAGTTGGTTGGTCTCAAAATCCCATGCAAATTCAGCCATGAAAAGCTAGTCGCATGGAGCTCCCATGTTCAACTATTATTATTGTATTAACTTTAAATAGATGATGGTTCTTCTGGGTTGAAAACCATGCTAGAACAAGTAATTGTTCTTGGTTCTACCTACTGGGTTTGGAGCTCTAGTGCCCTGGTAGAGCACATGGAAGAGAGCTGTTTCCATATGCACAGAGCATTGACATCAATAAATCTGTTCCTGTAGAGGACATGCTTTCCTGACTTGTCTGTTTGATCATCAATACTTTTACCAATTAGATCAGATCCCGATGAGCATTCCCTTTTTCTAATCATTTTTTTTTTCTGATTGTAATTCCCCCCCCCCTATATTCTGTACATGGTTATAGCGGCAGTCATCTTGCCTGAGCTGCTGTTAAAGCTGCCACCAGCATTTAGAGAAACTCTTTACAACAGCCACATGGTCCATAGACACAATAGGAATGAGATGCTCATTGAGGTCTGTGAAAGAGTTTCCTAGACATGCTCTGTGACCTGTGCAGACGTCATTTTGCAGGGAGGGTGAGTGGATAAGTTGTGTGACCATTACCTATTGTGAATGGTAGATTCGGTGTTCTCTATACATATGCAGTCACAGAAAATAATGCACTATAATAATAGACGCAAGCATAACATATGGACTAAGCCCTCACTCTATTGATAAAATCTGAGACACTTGGTCAATACATTTTCATCAAAACACATCTAAGCCCACCTACCAAGCGACAAGGTGGTCTCAGTTCAGGCCGGTCCTACGCTAAACCTGCCTATGCCGTTATGCATTTATGTTCAGGAGAGCAGACCCCGCACATATAGGGTGTTGCTCCTAGTTGCCTCCATGTGCAGCAGCAACCGGTGGGAGGAGGAGCACACACCTATATGTACCACCATAATCAAGGTCGCCTATTAAATAGATGGGGCAAAAGTGCACATGAATGCTACTCCCAGGATAGGAGCATATTCACAAATGAAAGTGCCACTCCTTCAAGACAAGTTAAGCAAATCACGGAAAAAAAGATATAAAACATCCTGCATTTTCTATGTGGCACTTTCATTTGTGAATACGCTCCTATTTTGGGAGTAGTATTCATGTGCACTTTTGCCCCACCTATCTAATAGGCGACCTTGATTATGGTGGTACATATAGGTGTGTGCTCCTCCTCCCACCGGTTGCTGCTGCACATGGAGGTAACTAGGAGCAACACACTATATGTGAGGGGGTCTGCGCTCCTGAACATAAATGCATAACGGCATAGGCAGGTTTAGCGTAGGACCCGCCTGAACTTAGACCACCTTGTCGCTTGGTAGGTGGGCTTAGATGTATTTTGATCAAAATGGATTGACCAAGTGTCTCGGATTTTATCAATAGAGTGAAGGCTTAGTCCATATGTTATGCTTGCGTCTATTATTATAGTGCATTATTTTCTGTGACTGTATAAATGTAGCCATGTACATCCGCAATATTCATTATCATATTGTGCAGGATGTTTTATATATTTTTTTCCGTGATTTGTTCTCTATACATATGGCTTACCTGTCATTCCAATCCTCCTGTGATAATAATGAGATGACTGTTGAAAAGTAAACACCACAGAACAGGAAGTGTAAATATTAGGCTTAGTTACAAGAGTGAAAACTGCAGGATTTTAGTTGTTTTAATATGTAGAAAGTGACATAAAAAAATAAACATCATAACAATATTTTTTTTATATATATACTTAACATAAAACCGTGATTTAAACAATAGGTCATTTTCTGATTGCAGGTTCCCTTAAAGGGACACTGACAGGCCCAATAAGCATATTTAGCTATATATATGACTGCACAGGTCTTCTAATGTGTATTAAAATCATATAAGTATAACCCCCTGTCCACCTTCTAAATACAGTAAACTCATGTTTTATAACCTGATAGAATCATCTTCTTTCTGCCCAAGGGGCGGCATTTCAGTTTCACTTGCGCCCAGCCACCCGCCCCCAACCGCCGTTTTGAAGCGCCGCCCAGCTCATCAATATTCACTTCGCTGGGCGGCTTCTGCTGTCCCCGACGTTACGAGATCCGGCGCATGCCCAATACAAAGCTATGGGCATCGGACTCCATTTCATCTTCAGCGCATGCGCCCGGCACCCTCACTGGCCGGGATCACATAGCGCCTGCGTCCCCTCTGCTTCTTTGAGGCCACTTCAGCCTCTGCGTTCTGCGCCTGCGCCGGGCACTATTCAGAGCAGCGCTTCAGATCGCTGCTCTCAAACACATCAGAAGGGGTTAATACTAGCTTTGTATTGGGCATGCGCCGGATCTCGTAACGTCGGGGACAGCAGAAGCCGCCCAGCGAAGTGAATATTGATGAGCTGGGCGGCGCTTCAAAACGGCGGTTGGGGGCGGCTGGCTGGGCGCAAGTGAAACTGAAACGCCGCCCCTTGGGCAGAAAGAAGACGATTCTATCAGGTTATAAAACATGAGTTTACTGTATTTAGAAGGTGGACAGGGGGTATACTTATATGATTTTAATACACATTAGAAGACCCGTGCAGTCATATATATAGCTAAATATGCTTATTGGGCCTGTCAGTGTCCCTTTAAAGTACTTGGGTTCTTTGTAAAAAAGCAGTTCTGGAGCACCTTTTTTAAAGCTCTGCTTTGTGCTGTTCCTGGCTGTTACCATTCATCTTTTGTCATGGGGTGTGTCCCTTCACAGCCTAAAGCCTCATGCACACGACCGTATTTTTTTGCGGTCCGCAAAACGGGGTTCCGTTTTTCCGTGATCCGTGACCGTTTTTTCGTCCGTGGGTCTTCCTTGATTTTTGGAGGATCCACGGACATGAAAAAAAAAGTCGTTTTGGTGTCCGCCTGGCCGTGCGGAGCCAAACGGATCCGTCCTGAATTACAATGCAAGTCAATGGGGACGGATCCGTTTGACGTTGACACAATATGGTGCAATTTCAAACGGATCCGTCCCCCATTGACTTTCAATGTAAAGTCAGGAGTTAATATACCATCGGATCGGAGTTTTCTCCAATCCGATGGTATATTTTAACTTGAAGCGTCCCCATCACCATGGGAACGCCTCTATGTTAGAATATACCGTCGGATTTGAGTTACATCGTGAAACTCAAATCCGACAGTATATTCTAACACAGAGGCGTTCCCATGGTGATGGGGACGCTTCAGGTTAGAATATACTAAAAGAACTGTGTACATAACTGCCCCCGGCAGCCCCCCCCCTGTAGTTAACACATTGGTGGCCAGTGTGGCCGGGTCCCCCCTCCCTCACCTGTAGTTAACTCATTGGTGGCCAGTGCGGCTGCCCCCCCCTCCCCTGTAGTTAACTCATTGGTGGCCAGTGGGCCCCCCCCCTCCCCTGTAGTTAACTCATTGGTGGCCAGTGCGGCCGGCCCCCCTCCCTCCCCTGTAGTTAACTCGTTGGTGGCCAATGGCCCCCCCCTCCCTCCCCTGTAGTTAACTCGTTGGTGGCCAGTGGGCCTTCTCCCCTCCCTTCCCCTCCTAATTAAAATCTCCCCCCTATCATTGGTGGCAGAGGAGTGTACCAATCGAAGTCCCAGTTTAATCGCTGGGGCTCCGATCGGTAACCATGGCAACCAGGACGCTACATCAGTCCCGATTGCCATGGTTACTTAGCAATTTGTAGAACCATTATACTTACCTGCGAGCTGCGATGTCTGCGATGTCTGCGATGTCTGCGATGTCTGCGTCCGGCCGGGAGCTCCTCCTACTGGTAAGGGTCATGTCACTTACCAGTAGGAGGAGCTCCCGGCCGGATGCAGACATCGCAGCTCGCAGGTAAGTATAATGGTTCTACAAATTGCTAAGTAACCAAGGCAACCGGGACTGCAGTAGCGTCCTGGTTGCCATGGTTACCGATCGGAGCCCCAGCGATTAAACTGGGACTCCGATCGGTACACTCCGCCGCCACCAATGATAGGGGAGAGATTTTAATTAGGAGGTGGAGGGAGGGGAGAAGGCCTACTGGCCACCAACGAGTTAACTACAGGGGAGGGAGGGGGGGGCCCACTGGCCACCAACGAGTTAACTACAGGGGAGGGAGGGGGGCCCACCACTGGCCACCAATGAGTTAACTACAGGGGAGGGGGGGGCGGCCGCACTGGCCACCAATGAGTTAACTACAGGGGAGGGAGGGGGGCTCACTGGCCACCAATGAGTTAACTACAGGGGAGGGAGGGGGGCCCACTGGCCACCAATGAGTTAACTACAGGGGAGGGAGGGGGGGGCAGCCGCACTGGCCACCAATGTGTTAACTACAGGGGAGGGGGCTGCCCCCTGCTGCCTGGCAGCACCTGCCAGGCAGCAAGGGGCAGTCATGTACACAGTTCTTTTAGTATATTCTAACCTGAAGCATCCCCATCACCATGGGAACGCCTCTGTGTTAGAATATACTGTCGGTTCTGAGTTTTCACGAAGTGAAAACTCAGCTATGAAAAAGCTTTTATGCAGACGGATCTTCGGATCCGTCTGTATAAAAACTAACCTACGGCCACGGATCACGGACACGGATGCCAATCTTGTGTGCATCCGTGTTCTTTCACGGACCCATTGACTTGAATGGGTCCGTGAACCGTTGTCCGTCAAAAAAATAGGACAGGTCATATTTTTTTGACGGACAGGATACACGGATCACGGTCTCGGCTGCAAAACGGTGCATTTTCCGATTTTTCCACGGACCCATTAAAAGTCAATGGTCCGCGAAAAAAAACAGAAAACGGCACAACGGCCACGGATGCACACAATGGTCGTGTGCAGGAGGCCTAAGGCTGGGTTCACACTTGAGCGTTTTACAGCGCGTTCAAACGCGCTGTAAAACGCTCAACACATGAAAACCAATGCTTCCCTATGGCCCTGGTTCTCACTTGAGCGTTTTACAGCGCGTTTGAACGCGCTGAAAAACACCCTACGCTCAAAAAAGTTCTTGAGCTTCTTTGGGGCGTTTTGTCGTGCATTTGCAGCCATAGGACACTGCTGTCAATCACACAGACGCGCGTAATACGTGTGTTCGCTATGGACAAAAACGTGCACAAAAACGCGCGACAAAAACGCGCGTTAAACGCACATATCAAATACGCTCAAGTGTGAACCCAGCCAAAGGGCTGATGCACACGACCGTGCCGTTTTTTGCTGTCCGCAAACTGCGGATCCGCAAAAAATGGAAGCCGCCCGTGTGCCTTCCGCAATCGGCCCATTGTAGAAATGCCTATTCTTGTCTGCAAAACGGACAAGAATAGGACATGCTATATTTTTTTACGGGGCCACGGAATGGTGCAACGGATGCGGACAGCACACGCAGTGCTGTCTGCATCTTTTGCGGCCCCATTGAAGTGAATAGGTCCGCACCCGAGCCGCATTTTTTGGATGGGGACCACAAAAATGGTCATGTGCATGAGGCCTAACTTGTCAGCATTGCTTGGACAGTGTCAGTGCGCAGGGACACCCCCTCCATCCGGTAATAGTGTCAATTTATTCAGACATTTCTAGTAGGAATAACAGAGAGACAGCACAATGCAGCATAAGAAAAGATGCTTTAGAATTGTTACATTATGGGGAATACGAGTATTTACTAAAACATACAAGTCTGATAAGGTAACAGATCATCTTTACGGCTAGGTCTACACGACGACATTTAAGATGGATTTTTCTGCGACTGTCGCAGTCGCAGCATGTCGCATGTCACAGTGCGACACCATAGACTATCATTATAAAAATTGTCGCGCGACATTGGTGCGACAAAATGTCGCGTGACACATGTTGCAGTGTAGTTGTGCCCTATGTGTCGCGCGACTTATGTCGTCGTGTAGACCTAGCCTAAAGCAGGCTGATCTCAAGAACAAATGCAAAATGTAGAATTTTCATGCATTGATTTTTTTTCTTTTATTACAGATAAGATACTTGCACTAATTATTTTAGAGTTTTTCATGGATGGTTTTAAACTTAACACTACGTTAGCACATCAAGCCCTTGGCATAAATTATTTAGAATGATCTCAGGCGGACACATACCAATGCAAATGCATTTATAGATTTTCATTTTAGGACTGATAATTTATTAGCATATCACTGCTGGATACTAATCATATGCAAAGTGTCTGGGATACAAACTGATCTAAAAAAAAATATTAACACCAATTGAAATTAAAATTAAACACATTTCACAGTGACCAGCACTTGATATATGTAAATGAATGCTATGCAGAGAGAGAAAAAAAAGTCTAAAACACATTTATAACTGCATGTCTTTCTGACAATTATGCTTTGCAAATTGTCTTTTTTTATGGATTTTTTTTCTGAGATAAATATCTGTATTAAGAATTTCTTAGATATCATTGAAAATAGTTAGATACTTATGACAAGTATCTCATTAAAAACAAGGCACATGCAAAGGCTGATGCACAGAGCAGAGTAATGTGAACAGAGCCTATGTGGCAGCACAAGAAGTCCCTTCAGCTTGTAGAATCTCCATGTGCTGCAAAATGGTGCCTACGTATTATAGAGGCAGAGGTGGACATACAGTGTCCTACCTCTGCAGATCGGTTTTACCTACAATTTTGTACACTGCAAAAAGATCAAAAATGTGATTTATGATGTTACTGTGCATTTTCTGTGCCAAAAGGCCTTAGCATCCAGTTGCTAGGTTGTCACCCATCCCAAGCAGTCAGTGCAGACAGTGGATGTCTGTCCGGTGGTGTGTGCTGAGGCAGTAGAACACAGCCCTCAGGAAAACGAGCTTAGGCTACTTTCACACTGGCGTTTCGGGGTCCGCCTGTGAGATCCGTTTCAAGGCTCTCACAAGCGGCCCCAAACGGATCAGTTTAGCCCAATTGCATTCTGAATGGATAAGGATCCGTTCAGAATGCATCAGTTTGGCTCCGTTCCGCCTCCATTCCGCTCTGGAGGCGGACACCAAAACACTGCTTGCTTGCAGCGTTTTGGTGTCCGCCTGGCGGTGCGGAGCCAAACGGATCCGTCCTGACTTACAATGGAAGTCAATGGGGACGAATCCGTTTGACGTTGGCACAATATGGTGCAATTGCAAACTGATCCGTCCCCTATTGACTTTCAATGTAAAGTCAGGACGGATCCGTCTGCATACACTTAGACTTAGATTTTTTTTTTAACTAAGTGTATGCAGACGGATCCGTACTGAACGGATGCATCTTTTGCATTTATAGGTGCGGATCCGTCTGTGCAGATACCAGACGGATCCGCACCGAACGCATATGTGAAAGTAGCCTTATAAAGAAAGCTTATACTTCAGCTAAAGTGGAGAGAAAAGAATGTATATATTTGA
Source organism: Bufo bufo (assembly GCF_905171765.1). NCBI lineage: Eukaryota > Metazoa > Chordata > Amphibia > Anura > Bufonidae > Bufo > Bufo bufo. The sequence continues at coordinate 56,041,025 of NC_053397.1, forward strand.
AAAGCATACCAGTGTCAAGAGGAGGTGCGAGTAGAAGCCCTGTAGAGATAAACTACTTAATAAGAAGCTTATAGACTCCATAGCAGACATTGCCCTGAAAGAGAAAGGCTTCCTGCCCTGAACAAACCTAAAAGGGGGAATCCACATATGCCCATTATGCTATATACTACTGGGAGAACCTGTAGTAACATAAACTTTGAATACAGCAACCTTTAAAAAATTCACAGAGCTTAGTCTGTCGTCTGCCCTGTGGTTGCACAGAGAAAAAGTGTTGCACTCCAATTCTGGATGTTTATGCAAAAGTCAGTTGGAGAAGTGCATTGTGAGGAGAATTTCTTTAAAGAGACATATGAGCCAAGTGATCATTGCTGAAGTCTTGTAACTTGTAAGAACTGTGGAAATTGCACACGTGTATGAACTGCCAGTCCATGCATGCTGGGAACTGTAATTAATGTTTCTGAACTTGATTCTTCAGTAAAGAACTGTTCTACTGAAAAACTGCCTTATAATTGCCTCCACGTGGCAGAGGACCCTGCCTTGCACCTCACAATTCATCACCATCAAAGGAACCCCAAATGACTATCAGACACAAGAACCCATGAACCAGGGTATGCCCCAAAGTGAAGAAAAGTGCCCAGGGCCATCCAAACTGAGTACTACTAGTCATCCTTCACACCTTCCCTGCAACTCATTGCAGATATACCAAGTTTCCCTCTGCAAATTAAAATGCATGTAAAGGCCTCTTTACACAGACCGACAATTGGGGCAATTATCAGGAAGGACAGTTCCTAGTAACACTGCTTCTCGATAATTGCCCTGTGTAAAGTTGCTGCTGATCACTCGATGTTCATTGAGTGAGGGCATAGCTAGTACAGACACCTAAATCATCATTTCAGAAACAATGTTCCAGCCTTGTGCTAAAATAATGCTAAGTGAAAACTGAATGCTCAAAATATATGCTAGTTTATTGAAAAACCAAAATATTACATTGACATAAGTATTCCGTTCTTATTCGAAGCACCTTTCACAGTGATTACAGTCTCCAGGCTTCTTGGTTTTAATGCCACAAGGTTTGCACACCTGGATTTAGGGATTTTCAGATTTTCTGCCATTCTCTGAAGATCTCTCAAGCTCTTTCAGGCCTCTCCAGAGATGTTTGATTAGGTTCAAGTCAGGGCTCTGGTTGGGCCACTCAAGGCACAGAGATGCCCCTAAGCCTCTCCTGCATTGTCTTGGCTGTGTGCATAGAGTCATTGCTTGCTTGAAAGTAAACCTTTGGCCCAGTCTGAGGTCCAGAGAACTCTGGATCAGATTTTCATTAAGAATATCTGAGTAGCTTGCTCCATTCAGCTTGTATTCAACCCTATCCAATATCCCTGTCCCAACACCCCGACAGTAGGATGCTGCCACCCCAATGCTTCAGTGTATGGATGGTATTGGGGAGTAGATGAGTATTGCTTGGTTTCCTCCAGACATGATGTCTAGACTTAAAGAGGACCTTTCACCGATCCTGACATTGTGAACTAAGTATACAGACATGGAGAGCGGCACCCGGGGATCTCACTGCACTTACTATTATCCCTGGGCGCCGCTCCGTTCTCCCGCTATGCCCTCCGGTATCTTCGGTCACTAAGTTATGGTAGGCGGAGATTTCGGTCACTAAGTTATGGTAGACGGAGTCTGCCCTTGTTCTGCTGTAGCGCTGGCCAATCGCAGCGCAGAGCTCACAGCCTGGGAGAAAAGAACCTCCCAGGCTGTGAGCTCTGCGCTGCGATTGGCCAGCGCTACAGCAGAACAAGGGCAGACTCCGCCTACCATAACTAAGTGACCGAAGATACCGGAGGGCATAGCAAGAGAAGGGAGAGGCGCCCAGGGATAATAGTAAGTGCAGTGAGATCCCCGGGCGCCGCTCTCCATGTCTATATACTTAGTTCACAATGTCAGGATCAGTGAAAGGTCCTCTTTAAGGTCAAAAAGTTTAATCTTGGTTTTATCAAATCAGATAATCATGTTCCTCAGAGTTTGAGAGTCATTAAGGTGATTTTATGCAAACTCCAGATGAGCTTTCATGTGTCTTTTACTGAGGAGAGGCTTCTTTCTGGCCACTCTACCATAGAACTATCACGGTCGGCGTGGCTATCACATACGTGACACAGAGGGAGGGAACGAGGAAGGCCCTGCCCAAGTGAGAGGGAAGATGGTGACCCCTGACTCACCTGGCGGCTGGCACCTGGCTGCCCTGACGTCCCTAGACGGGTTCCTCACCCGTACGCCGATCACGTGCCTAAAGCCCTGGCTTTCCCTGAGCTGAGCCCTAGGTAGTGAACAGGGCGATGGGAACACTAGTCCGCACCACTAACTCTAAGGGAAAACACCAAGGGGAGGACAGACAACACAGACTCAACATATATTTCCAGGTGGGCGACAACAGGAGACAGCAATAAGCCAAACAGGGATCCGGAGGGTAGCACACAGGAACAACAACCAGGATTAACCACTCCAGTGGGTCAGTATAGATGTCCAGGCAGGAAGCTCTATAACTGGCAACTAGAGAAGTGTGAGGGGAGAATATAAGGAGGTAGGGGAGTGGCAGACAAGAAACAGCTGAGGAGGAGAAGCTATGGATCCCTGAGAGAGACAAAAAGGATAGCAAGGCAAACACAGAAAACAATAACTAAGAAACACCATGATCTTTAGATATAGAGCGCGCAGCCACCCGCTGCGACTTCCTGACCCCGGGTATAACGGAGTCAGACGTGGCTCTTGATACCCTCGTGACAGTACCCCCCCTTTCACGAGGGGCCTCCGGACACTCAGGACCAGGTCTCTCCAGATGAGAGGCATGGAAAGTCTGAATTAACCTGTTGGCGTTTACCTCTGACGCTGGAACCCACATTCTTTCCTCGGGACCGTAACCCCTCCAATGCACAAGATACTGAAGAGAGCGGCGGACCCGACGAGAATCAACAATTCTGGCTATTTGAAACTCCAGATTACCATCCACAATAACAGGAGGAGGTGGCAGCGGCGATGGTTCTAGAGGTGGAACATACTTTTTGAGTAACGATTTATGGAAGACGTTATGGATCTTAAAAGTCTGAGGTAGCTCCAGGCGAAAAGCCACAGGGTTAATGACGGCTACTATTTTATAGGGACCAATGAACCTAGGACCCAGTTTCCAAGAAGGAACCTTCAACTTAATATTCCTAGTAGACAACCACACATAGTCATTCACTCCTAGGTCCGGACCTGGCGACCGTTTCTTATCGGCCATGCATTTATATTTACCACTCATCTTTTTCAAGTTAACTTGCACCTTCTGCCATACCGATGAAAGAGATGAAGAAAACCTTTCCTCTTCGGGAACCCCAGAAGACCCCCCCCTCTTTGAAAGTACAAAATTGGGGATGAAAAACGTATGCACCAAGGAATGGTGACTTGCCAGTGGACTCCTGATAATGATTATTTATGGCAAACTCAGCTAACGGTAAGTATGATGACCACAACTCTTGGTTTTCAGACACAAAACACCTTAAATATGTTTCTAGGTTTTGGTTGGTACGCTCAGTCTGTCCATTCGACTGAGGATGGAAAGCTGAGGAAAAGGACAAGTGAACCCCCAAACGGGAACAAAAAGCTTTCCAAAACTTAGAAATAAACTGGGTTCCCCGATCCGAAACCACATCGGAAGGGACCCCGTGAAGCTTCACGATTTCACTGATAAACACCTGAGCGAGAGTTTTAGCATTAGGAAGTGCGGGTAGCGCAATAAAGTGTACCATTTTACTAAACCTGTCTACTACTACCAAGATAACTGTCTTACCGGCCGACAACGGTAAGTCAGTGATAAAATCCATTGACAGATGTGTCCATGGCCTATTGGGGATGAAAAGTGGCAATAAAGACCCTGCTGGACGTGTATGAGAGACTTTCGCGCGTGCACAAGTAGAACAAGTAGACACGAAATCCATTACATCCTGACGCAACCTTGGCCACCAAAAACGATGAGATAAAAGCTCCAAGGTTGCTTTACTACCCGGGTGTCCAGCAAGTGCCGAATTATGATGTTCTTTTAATAATTCAAGACGCAGGTTTAACGGTACAAACAATTTCTCTGAGGGGCAAGAGGCCGGGGCATCCCCCTGAGCCTCTAACACCTTTCCCTCTAGAACAGAGTGTACAACAGAGACAACCACTCCTCTTTGTAAAATAGGTACCGGATCACAAACATTACCCCCTCCAGGGAAACTACGAGATAATGCGTCTGCCTTGGTATTTTTTGCCCCAGGACGATAGGTGATTACAAAGTTAAATCTGGTAAAGAATAGCGACCACCTAGCTTGTCTAGGGGTGAGACGTTTAGCCGATTCTAGGTACAGAAGGTTCTTGTGATCCGTAATCACCGTGACGGGGTGGATTGCTCCCTCTAAGAAGTGACGCCACTCTTCAAGCGCCAACAGTTCCCTATTTCCAATATCATAATTCTTCTCCGCAGAAGATAATTTTTTGGAAAAGAAAGCGCAAGGACGCCATTTGCCAGGAGACGGACCCTGAGACAATACAGCTCCCACTCCCACCTCTGACGCATCTACCTCGACAATAAAAGGCTGGGAGACATCAGGTTGAATTAGAACAGGTGCCGAGGTAAACCTCTACTTTAGAGAGGAAAATGCATCTTTAGCGGCGTCAGACCATTTGGAAAAATCCGTCCCCTTCCTAGTCATGTCGGTAAGGGGTTTAACGATCACTGAATAATTTTTAATGAACTTTCTATAGAAATTAGCGAAACCCAAAAACCGTTGTAGGGCTTTAAGGTTCTCAGGAAGATCCCAATCTAAAATTGCCTGGACCTTCCCAGGATCCATGCGGAAACCTGAAGCAGATAATAGATATCCCAGGAACTGTAATTCCTGAACAGCGAAGACACATTTTTCAATTTTCGCATATAATTTATTCGTCCGTAGGACCTGCAGTACTTGCCTGACATGCACCTCATGTGTTTTCAGATCAGCCGAATAAATTAAGATATCATCTAGGTATATGACTACAAACCTGCCGATGAGATGACTAAAAATATCATTAACGAAATGTTGGAAGACAGCAGGGGCATTGGTCAGACCGAAAGGCATAACAAGATTTTCATAATGCCCCTCAGGGGTGTTAAAAGCTGTCTTCCACTCATCCCCTTCCCTGATACGAATCAGATTGTAGGCCCCCCTAAGATCAAGTTTGGAGAACCACTTAGCACCCGCAATCTGATTAAAAAGGTCAGGAATGAGAGGAAGAGGGTATGGGTCACGGATGGTTATCTGGTTTAACTCACGGAAATATAAGCAAGGACGCAGGCCCCCATCTTTCTTTTTAACAAAGAAAAACCCTGCAGCCACGGGTGAAGAAGAGGGTCTGATGTGTCCCTTAGACAGACTCTCGGAGATATAATCTTTCATGGCTTGTCTCTCGGGACTCGAAAGATTATGCAACCTGGACTTGGGTAATTTTGCCTTGGGAATCAGGTTAACCGGGCAATCATAAGGACGATGAGGTGGTAGTTTCTGACAACCCTTTTCAGAAAAAACGTCCTCAAAGTCCGAAATAAATGTAGGTAGGGAAGCTATGGAGGCGATTAAGCAATTGTTATTTAAGCAATTCTCTCTGCAATGTTCACTCCACTCCAATATCTCCCTGGCCTGCCAATCCACCACTGGATTGTGCGCTACCAACCAGGGAAGACCCAATACCACCGGAGAGGGAAGGCCATCCAGAACGTAACATGAAAGACACTCATTATGGTGGTCCCCTACCCGAAGGTGTAAATTACGAACAATGTGGGTGAGGTTTCTCTGAGACAGAGGAGCAGAATCTATAGCGAATACGGGAATAGGTCTCTGCAGCGTACAGAGAGACAAACCCATAGTGCGGGCAAAATGGGCATCAATCAAGTTTACCCCTGCTCCACTGTCTAGAAAAACAGAAATAGACTCCGTCTTAACACCAAAAACAATGACCGCTGGTAACACAAATTGAGATGTTCGTATGGAGGAAACGTATACCCCCCGGCTGACATCCTCCGCACAGCCCGGGGTTAGTAGTTTTCCGACGGTCTTTTGTTTTTGAGAAAGGAGGGACAGATATTAATGAAATGACCCCTCCCCCCACAGAAAAAACAAGCCCCCCCCCTACGGCGAATCTCGGGAGGACGGACCTGACGAGAAGTTCCGCCTAGCTGCATAGGCTCATCTAAGTCAGTACAGGCTGACTGTTGCTTGGGAGAGGTAACCAATTGCTCCGGAATTTTCGATCTCTCCCTAAGACGTCTATCTATTCTGATAGAGAGGGACATAACAGCATCAAGGAAAAGGGGGGTCTCATACAGCGCCAGTGCATCCTTAACCCTTTCAGATAACCCAGAGCAGAACTGACTCCTGAGAGCCGGGTCGTTCCACTGAGTATCCGTAGCCCACCTACGGAACTCTGAGCAATATTCCTCTGCTGACCGATCTCCCTGTAGGAGTCTCCGTAACTTCGACTCAGCCAGGGCGACTCGGTCAGGGTCATCATATATGAGACCCAAAGCCCCAAAAAATCCCTCCACTGACCGAAGAGCCTGAGAACCAGGGGGTAACGAGAACGCCCAGGATTGCGGATCCCCCTGAAGCAGGGAAATGACAATCCCAACCCGCTGTTCTTCATGACCTGAGGAGTAAGGGCGCAACTTAAAATATAATTTGCAGGCCTCACGGAACGTTGCAAATTTGTCCCTTCCCCCAGAAAATCTGTCGGGAAGAGCAACCTTGGGTTCAGTGACAACCTGGTTACCCATAGCAACCGCTGGGGGTGCGGTCTGCTGCATTTGCTGCTGTTGTTGGAGAACAGACGCCTTCAATCCTGCCACCTCCATAGACAGGCTTTGAAGCTGTTCTGCCAAGGCATCAATAGGATCCATATTGGATTCTAAGTAGAGAGAGAAAAAAAAAAAAACAACAAACAAAAAATTAAAAAAAATATTATTTATTTATTTTTTTTCTCAAAAAGTAAGGGCCAGTTATAATATCACGGTCGGCGTGGCTATCACATACGTGACACAGAGGGAGGGAACGAGGAAGGCCCTGCCCAAGTGAGAGGGAAGATGGTGACCCCTGACTCACCTGGCGGCTGGCACCTGGCTGCCCTGACGTCCCTAGACGGGTTCCTCACCCGTACGCCGATCACGTGCCTAAAGCCCTGGCTTTCCCTGAGCTGAGCCCTAGGTAGTGAACAGGGCGATGGGAACACTAGTCCGCACCACTAACTCTAAGGGAAAACACCAAGGGGAGGACAGACAACACAGACTTAACATATATTCCCAGGTGGGCGACAACAGGAGACAGCAATAAGCCAAACAGGGATCCGGAGGGTAGCACACAGGAACAACAACCAGGATTAACCACTCCAGTAAGTCAGTATAGATGTCCAGGCAGGAAGCTCTATAACTGGCAACTAGAGAAGTGTGAGGGGAGAATATAAGGAGGTAGGGGAGTGGCAGACAAGAAACAGCTGAGGAGGAGAAGCTACGGATCCCTGAGAGAGACAAAAAGGATAGCAAGGCAAACACAGAAAACAATAACTAAGAAACACCATGATCTTTAGATATAGAGCGCGCAGCCACCCGCTGCGACTTCCTGACCCCGGGTATAACGGAGTCAGACGTGGCTCTTGATACCCTCGTGACAAGAACCCATATTGGTAAAGTGCTGCAGTGATGGTTGACCTGGAAGTTTCTTCTATCTGCACACAGGATATTTGGAGCTCAGCCAGAGCGACTATTGAGTTCTTGGTTACCTCTCTTACCAAGACCCTTCTCCCGGATTACTTAGTTTGGTGGGGCAGCCAGCACATGGAAGAGTCCTGGTTGTTCCAAACTTCTTCTATTTAAGTATTTTAGAGGCTACGGTGCTCTTGGGAACTTTCAGTGCAGCAGAAATTCTTTTGTACCTGTCTCCTGCTCTGTGCCTTAACATAATCCTTTTTTTGAGCTCTACAGGCAGTTCTTTCCTCCTCATGGCTTGGTTTTTGGTCTTATATTTATTGTCAGCTGTGAGACCTTATATATAGACAGGGATGTGTCTTTCCAAATCATGTCAAATCAACAATTTAAAACAGATGGACTCCAATCAAAGTGTAGAAACATCTCAAAGATTATCAAAGGAAATGGGAGGCCCCCAGAGTTAAATTTCCGGTGTTGTAGAAAGGGGTCTGAATACTTATGTCCATGTGAAATTTTAGTTTTTCTTTTTAAGAAATTTGCAAACCTTTCTAAAATTCTGTTTTCACTTTCTCATCATGGGGCATTGCGTGCAGACTGATAGGGGAATTTTTGAATTTGTTTTTATTTTAGCACATGGCCACAACATAACAAATTGTAAAAAAAAAAAATTAAAGGGTCTGAAGAGTTTTCAAATGCATTGTATGTAGGCAATATTTTTTTTGTTATTTTCATGTTTTTAAAGCTGAAAATATGTCTAAGACCAAAATAATATCAAGTAGTAAAAAAAACTGCATATTTTTGGGTTTCTTTAAAGGGGTTTTCCCATCAGGGACTTTTACAGAATTTCACTAGGATATGCCATAAATATCAGCTAGGTGCTGGTTCCACATCTGGTTCACAATCCTATCTCAAGAAGTAGGCCTTCAAAATGAACAGAGAGCACACTGCTTATAAACAGCATCCTCTCCATTCACTGTTCTGGGACTTCTGAGCTATTTTCAGAAGTGCCATAGCAGTGAATGCAGAACAACACTTGGCACGCATGGCCACCCCTCCATTCACCATTATTGGATTTCCAAGAATAGACAAAAATATTTTTGGTACTCCCATAACAGTTAATGGAGGGTGGCCATAATGTATGCATATGTTTCATATGTTTAGGAAATAATTAATTCACTGAAGACTCAATTTAGTTGAAAGGTAATTTTAACACATAAATAAAGTAAAGCTATATAGTTCCAAATAATGAACTAAAAAGTTGATGGAAAAAAAGGAAACCAATTAGATCATGTGTTTAGCAGAACTAAGGAAAATCCCCACTGGGCAGAATTATATTAAACTTTCAAACATTGTAGTTGCCACTGTGAGTTATTAGCCTTTAATGAGGCCACACATCAAACCTGGGGAATTTTACATTAAAATGTCTTTTATTCTTAGAATTTTTTTAAAAACATTTGCCATTCTCAGATGTTTTATGACAAATAAAAGTATATTAAAATGATTGGACACTTATATCTAAAAGATAATAGGATACACTAGGTTGTCCTCCCATGGCTTCCCGCAGTATCTCGGCTGTGCTCCATAACAGTCATATATTTATCAGAAATGTAATGTTCCTGTATTTATTGCTTGATGCTAGCACTAATTCAAATGCATTGGACTTGTATTACCAAATACATGTGTTAATAAGAGACGTCTTAGCAGGAATTATGCATATACATACTGCTGCTAAAGGGCTTAATTTACATTTTAAGCCTCCCCTAGGCCAACCTTCTGTGTTGCCTCCTAACTGCAAGTATGCTCCATTGTTCTAAACCAGACTTCAATGGTTTGTGAAAAATTAATACATGGAAAGCCTTGACCCCTTGCCTCTATAATATAAAGATCACCCTTATTTTATATTTACTTATTTTACCACTTTCAGATGTTTGTATTTCTTTATACCATACCTATACAACATCATTAAATGGTCATTGGCAAAACGATTAACCCTCAGTCAGACCAAGGAGCCAATGTACAATTTCGACTGAGTGTAGGACAAAATATTTTGCTATCATTGTAATGAAATTCTGGGAATTTTTTTTTTTTTTTTTATCGTAGTAGAGTCTTTTTGAATTATGATTTAAATCTTATTAAGGTCTCATGTGCACACGACCATAGCAGTTTTTGCGATCCGCAAAACACGGATACCGGCTGTGTGTGTTGCACATTTTGCAGAACGGTACATCCTGCTCTATTCTAGAACTGGCTATTCTTGTCCAAAAAACGGACAAGAATAGGACATGTTCTATTTTTTTTTTGCTGTCTGCATCTTTTGCAATCCCATTGAAATTAATTGGTTTGTATTTGATCAGCAAAAAATGTGGTCATGTGCATGAACCCTAAATGTGAAGTTTTCGGTCACCTATTTACAAAAGCTAAGAGGAATAATTTTGGAAGCCCTTGATGTTAGCACATGCCCTAAAGTGAATGTGCCATGTGTTATCAGAAAATTACCTATTGTTTAAACATATCTTTTCAGAATTTAAGGTGATTTTTTTAATATTCTTTAATAAATTGTAAAATCCTGTAGTTTTCATGTAGGCTACTAGACCTAATAATATGTGAAATACTCCCTGTTTTGTGGAGATCACTTTTCAGCTCACTTCAGTCATCTCATAATCATCATAGGCAGGATTTCAATAACAGCATCTATATACAGTATTTAGATAACACAGAGCCCACGATAACAATAGTTGATATTACAGCTTATCTACTCCCCTTCCCTGTACAATAAAAAAAAAGCTCTCCCGTAGAATTAATTTAGTCATCTCCTGTCCTTTGTGCCTAAAGGCCTTTTTTTGTAAACCTTATCTCTAAACACAGTTAAAAGCAGCTCAGGCAAGAAGGTAGTCCCCACAACCTTGTAAAAATGTTATTTTTTTTTTTTAAAAACTGTTTAAAAAAAAATCTATCTATCGCTGTCTGGTTTTAATTGTTAAAAATATAGTTGACACTTTTATGCTATGTCCAGCATATCAAATGCTGTGTTACTTTCTTTCTCTAACATCCCTTTTTGCAGCATGAAGTCCATACACACAGCGTTAAGAAATATTCTGCAGGGAATATTATCACAAAAGCCTGGTTCTAAGGATAAGTGGCTCGACCATCCCTGTCGTCTTATAACTGTATCCTTCATGCCTGGTCCATTAGTGTACTCTGATGACTGAATCAGATCACCTCTGGCCTATGGATTCATTTTACCAGCAGACTGACATGCTATGATTGATCATCTCAAAAAAAATATTATGTGGTTCACACACTTTGTAACACTGAGAATGATCCGTGAGTCTTCCAAAGCACAATAAGCAAAGAATTGTGAATCGGGTAATTCTTGGGTTACTAAATCAGTCTATAAATTTAAATATAATTTTGTGATAAGTTAATATTTGAAAATAAATATCCAACCAAGTATTTTTTAAAACAAATGCTCTCCAACTCTTTATGTATTTTAATATTTGTCTTCTATGTCTAGTTTGGCAAAACTCTATAGGGTTATTATTGACCAGTTTAAATGATTTAAAAATACAAAAAAAACGAATACAATTGCTATTGAATAGATACCTAGGGGCACATTTTTTTAGACGGGCGTTTTAGACGCCTGCCTTAATTAAGCCGTCAGCTGGCGCAGGCCTGTCTGTAACTTCAGCGCATCCAGCATGAGTTCTAAATGTAAGACTGTCTTACATTTAAACTTTTTTCTATGCCTAAACAGGCATAGAAAATGGTAAATGAGATGGGCTGGCCCGTCCCCGTCCCCTTCCCTGTCCACGCCACGCCCACAATTTTAGACCGGGCATGAGAAGTCGTAGATAGCGGCGCAATTAACCGTTGGGCCGCCATCTGCACCTGAAATATGCCTTATTTAGGCATATTTCAGATTAGTAAATGACCCCCTTGGTCTCTTGAAGAGATCCCAGCTTAGATTTTTTATTATTGTCTGTGTTATTGTTAAGGGTATGCGTACTCTGGTGTTGTGCTGATCTAAAAAAAATCTATAAAAATAACAAAATATTGAAAAAGACACCAATCTGACAGTTGATTCAGATACTCCAAGAGATCAACAGTTTTTGCCTGGGAAAGAAGTCTTTGACCACATATTATCCCTGTAGTGTCAGGAAATTAAGTACTACATGGTGGTAATTTAACCACCTCAGCCCCCAGTGCTTAAACACCCTGAAAGACCAGGCCACTTTTTACACTTCTGACCTACACTACTCTCACCGTTTATTGCTCGGTCATGCAACTTACCACCCAAATGAATTTTACCTCCTTTTCTTCTCACTAATAGAGCTTTCATTTGGTGGTATTTCATTGCTGCTGACATTTTTACTTTTTTTGTTATTAATCGAAATTTAACGATTTTTTTGCAAAAAAATGACATTTTTCACTTTCAGTTGTAAAATTTTGCAAAAAAAACGAGATCCATATAGAAATTTTGCTCTAAATTTATAGTTCTACATGTCTATGATAAAAAAAAAATGTTTGGGTAAAAAAAAAATCTGGTATCCCCGTACTCAGGAGAAGTTGAGGAATGTGTTTTGGGGTGTCTTTTTACATATACCCATGCTGGGTGAGATAAATATCTTGGTCAAATGACAACTTTGTATAAAAAAATGGGAAAAGTTGTCTTTTGCCAAGATATTTCTCTCACCCAGCATGGGTATATATAAAATGACACCCCAAAACACTTTCCCCACCTTCTCCTGAGTACGGAGATACCAGATGTGTGACACTTTTTTGCAGCCTAGGTGGGCAAAGGGGCCCATATTCCAAAGAGCACCTTTCGGATTTCACAGGTCATTTTTTACAGAATTTGATTTCAAACTCCTTACCACACATTTGGGCCCCTAGAATGCCAGGGCAGTATAACCACCCCACAAGTGACCCCATTTTGGAAAGAAGACACCCCAAGGTATTCCGTGAGGGGCATGGCGAGTTCCTAGAATTTTTTATTTTTTGTCACAAGTTAGTGGAAAATAATGATTTTTATTTTTTTATTTTTTTTTCATACAAAGTCTCATATTCCACTAACTTGTGACAAAAAATAAAAACTTCCATGAACTCACTATGCCCATCAGCGAATACCTTGGGGTCTCTTCTTTCCAAAATGGGGTCACTTGTGGGGTAGTTATACTGCCCTGGCATTCTAGGGGCCCAAATGTGTGGTAAGGAGTTTGAAATCAAATTCTGTAAAAAATGACCTGTGAAATCCGAAAGGTGCTCTTTGGAATATGGGCCCCTTTGCCCACCTAGGCTGCAAAAAAGTGTCACACATCTGGTATCCCCGTACTCAGGAGAAGTTGAGGAATGTGTTTTGGGGTGTCTTTTTACATATACCCATGCTGGGTGAGATAAATATCTTGGTCAAATGACAACTTTGTATAAAAAAAATGGGAAAAGTTGTCTTTTGCCAAGATATTTCTCTCACCCAGCATGGGTATATATAAAATGACACCCCAAAACACATTCCCCACCTTCTCCTGAGTACGGAGATACCAGATGTGTGACACTTTTTTGCAGCCTAGGTGGGCAAAGGGGCCCATATTCCAAAGAGCACCTTTCGGATTTCACAGGTCATTTTTTACAGAATTTGATTTCAAACTCCTTACCACACATTTGGGCCCCTAGAATGCCAGGGCAGTATAACTACCCCACAAGTGACCCCATTTTGGAAAGAAGAGACCCCAAGGTATTCGCTGATGGGCATAGTGAGTTCATGGGAAAAAAAAATTTTGTCACAAGTTAGTGGAATAGGAGACTTTGTATGAAAAAAAAAAAAAAAAATCATCATTTTCCACTAACTTGTGACAAAAAATAAAAAATTCTAGGAACTTGCCATGCCCCTCACGGAATACCTTGGGGTGTCTTCTTTACAAAATGGGGTCACTTGTGGGGTAGTTATACTGCCCTGGCATTTTCCAGGGGCCCTAATGTGTGGTAAGTAGGTAAATGACCTGTGAAATCTGAAAGGTGCTCTTTGGAATGTGGGCCCCTTTGCCCACCTAGGCTGCAAAAAAGTGTCACACATCTGGTATCTCCGTACTCAGGAGAAGGTGGGGAATGTGTTTTAGGGTGTCATTTTACATATACCCATGCTGGGTGAGAGAAATATCTTGGCAAAAGACAACTTTTCCCATTTTTTTTATACAAAGTTGGCATTTGACCAAGATATTTATCTCACCCAGCATGGGTATATGTAAAATGACACCCCAAAACATATTCCCCAACTTCTGCTGAATACGGAGATACCACATGTGTGACACTTTTTTGCAGCCTAGGTGGGCAAAGGTGCCCAAATTCCTTTTAGGAGGGCATTTTTAGACATTTGGATACCAGACTTCTTCTCACGCTTTGGGGCCCCTAAAATGCCAGGGCAGTATAAATACCCCACATGTGACCCCATTTTGGAAAGAAGACACCCCAAGGTATTCAATGAGGGGCATGGCGAGTTCATTGAAAAAAAATAATTTTGGCACAAGTTAGCGGAAATTGATTTTTTGGATTTTGTTCTCACAAAGTCTCCCTTTCCGCTAACTTGGGACAAAAATTTCAATCTTTCATGGACTCAATATGCCCCTCAGCGAATACCTTGGGGTGTCTTCTTGTCCAAATTGGTGTTATTTGTGGGGTGTTTGTACTGCCCTGGCATTTGAGGGTCTCCGCAATCATTACATGTATGCCTAGCATTAGGAGTTTCTGCTATTCTCCTTATATTGAGCATACAGGTAATGAGATTTTTTTTTCCGTTCAGCCTCTGGGCTGAAAGAAAAAAATGAACGGCACAGATTTCTTCATTCGCATCGATCAATGTGGATGAAAAAATCTCTGCCAAAAAAAGAAAAAGGAGGGGAAAGGCGTCTGCCAGGACATAGGAGCTCCGCCCAACATCCATACCCACTTCAGCTCGTATGCCCTGGCAAACCCGATTTCTCCATTCACATCAATCGATGTGGATGAATAAATCATTGCCGGGATTTTTTTTTTTTATATATACAAAGTGTTTGCCAAAGTATATGAACACCGCCACCTCCTCAGCTCATATGCCTCGGCAAACATATCTTTTACTGCAGAGGAGAAATCTCGTCTTGCAGCGCCGCATACACCGACTTGCGTGTAATCTGACAGCAGCGCAATGCTTCTGTCCGAATGCACATCAGTGCTGCAGCTGGTCGATCGGTTGGTCCACCTGGAAGGTAAAAAAAACAAAACAAAAAAGAAAAAACCAGGCCGCAAAGCAATAACTTTATTAACTTTAGAACAGAACATATTAACTTTTTTAAACTTTTTTAACTTTTTTACTTACCGGTAATTTTTTTTTTGTTTAGTTTTTTTTACCTTTATAGAACAAACCTCTCCTTCCCCATGGGACAATGTGCAAAGCGCAAATCGCCCAAAGATGTGGCGAAGTACGTTATGCACTTTATCCCAGGTGAAAGGAGAGGTTTGCAGCAGCTGAGAGTAAAAGGGCCCTAATAGCCCTGTGTGCCTGTCCTGTGAGATGCAATCCCTATGCTAGGTGTACCTGTGTGTGGTACTTCCGGAAACACTCTCCATAGCATAGGGCAGGGTGGTCCGGACAGTCAGGACAGAAATAGCGGGTGTCACGCCTTATTCCACTCCTGCTACAGACACGACATCTTTTTCGGGGTGACGGTTGGGTTGAGGTACCAGGAACGACACTGGGGAAATGTCGCTCGTGTAGACGGCTAACTACACTGGGGGATGGGGCCACGGAACCTCCTGGGTAAAGGAGGTTCTCGATGATCTCTTCCTGGAATTTGAGGAAAGATCGTGTTCTCCCAGCCTTACTGTAGAGAACAAAACTATTGTAGAGCGCCAATTGAAATAAATATACAGACACCTTCTTATACCAGCGTCTGGTTCTGCGGGAAACTAAATACGGAGACAACATCTGGTCATTGAAGTCCACCCCTCCCATGAGCGCATTATAGTCGTGGACACAGAGGGGCTTTTCAATGACACGGGTTGCTCGCTCAATTTGGATTGTCGTGTCTGCGTGAATGGAGGAGAGCATGTAAACGTCACGCTTGTCTCTCCATTTCACCGCGAGCAGTTCTTCGTTACACAAGGCAGCCCTCTCCCCCCTTGCAAGACGGGTGGTTACAAGCCGTTGGGGGAAGCCCACGCGACTAGTTCGCACGGTGCCACAGGCGCAAATCCGTTCTAGAAACAAATGCCTAAAGAGGGCCACACTTGTGTAAAAATTGTCCACATAAAGATGGTACCCCTTGCCGAATAAGGGTGACACCAAGTCCCAGATTGTCTTCCCACTGCTCCCCAGGTAGTCAGGGCAACCGACCGGCTCCAGGGTCTGATCTTTTCCCTCATAGATCCGAAATTTGTGGGTATAGCCTGTGGCCCTTTCACAGAGCTTATACAATTTGACCCCATACCGGGCACGCTTGCTTGGGATGTACTGTTTGAAGCCAAGGCGCCCGGTAAAATGTATTAGGGACTCGTCTACGCAGATGTTTTGCTCGGGGGTATACAAATCTGCAAATTTCTGGTTGAAATGGTCTATGAGGGGCCGAATTTTGTGGAGCCGGTCAAAAGCTGGGTGGCCTCTGGGACGGGAGGTGGTGTTGTCGCTAAAATGCAGGAAACGGAGGATGGCCTCAAATCGTGCCCTGGACATAGCAGCAGAGAACATGGGCATGTGATGAATCGGGTGCGTTGACCAATATGACCGCAATTCATGCTTTTTTGTCAGGCCCATGTTGAGGAGAAGGCCCAAAAAAATTTTTATTTCGGAAACTTGGACTGGTTTCCACCGGAAAGGCTGGGCATAAAAGCTTCCCGGGTTGGCGGATATAAATTGTGTGGCATACTGGTTGGTCTCTGCCACGACTAAGTCCAAGAGCTCCGCAGTCAAGAACAGCTCAAAAAATCCCAGGGCCGAACCGATTTGAGCCGTCTCAACCCGAACTCCAGACTGGGCGGTGAAAGGGGGAACTACAGGTGCGGCTGAAGTTGGTGACTGCCAATCAGGGTTTGCCAGCACCTCAGGGATTCTAGGGGCTCTACGGGCCTGTCTGTGCGGTGGCTGCGACGGGGTAACTACTGCACGTGCCACCGTACCAGCTTCAACTGCCCTTCTGGTGCTCGCCACGTCACCATGTTGTACGGCAGTGCTGGTACTAGGTCCAGGGAGGGCTGCGCTGCTGGTGTATGCCTCACCACGTGATCCGGCAGCGACAGCCCCACTCTGCTGCTCTTGAAGCGGATCCTGCATAACCTGTGGTCTAGCGACACGGGGCCGGGTACGCCTGGTGCTGCCAGGGACCTCCACCTCCTCGTCCGAACTTTGGGTCAGAGAGCCACTGCTTTCCACAGGTTCATATTCTGACCCGCTAGATTCATCAGATGAGGGTTCCCACTCCTCATCCGACTGGGTCAGAATCCTGTAGGCCTCTTCAGAAGAATACCCCCTGTTTGACATTTTGGACTACTAAATTTAGGGGTATTCCCTGAGACTACCCAAGAAAAAAAGCAAGCCTGTCTTACAAAGGGGAGGCTAGCGAAGTACCGGAGGCCGCTGCGGTTGATAGAAAATATCAAAACGGATTTTTTTATCGCCGCAGTGCGTGTAAAATGAATGTGCAGTGATCAAAAAATATATATTTTTTGTCACTGCGGTGGGGCGGGCGTGGGTGAACGCACGTGTGGGCGACCGATCAGGCCTGATCGGGCAAACACTGCGTTTTGGGTGGAGGGCGAACTAAAGTGACACTAATACTATTATAGATCTGACCGTGATCAGTTTTGATCACTTACAGATACTATAAAAGTACAAATGCTGATTAGCGATACGCTATTCAGCGAATAAAAGTGACTGCGGTGCGGTGGGGTGGGCGCTAACTGACGCTAACTACCTAACCAAGGGGCCTAAACTATCCCTAAAACCTAACAGCCAATACTAGTGAAAAAAAAAAAGTGACAGTTTACACTGATCACTTTTTTTCCTTTCACTGGTGATTGACAGGGGCGATCAAAGGGGTGATCAAAGGGTTAATTGGGGTGCAGGGGGGTGATCAGGGGCTACAGTGAAGTGTTTGGTGTACTCACAGTGATGTCTGCTTCTCTGCTGGATCCAACCGACAAAAAGGACCAGCAGAGGAGCAGAGAAGCCATATAACAGATCATATTTACTAATATGATCTGTTATATGGCTTGTGATTGGATTTTTTAAAAATCGCCAGCCTGCCAGCCAATGATCATTGCTGGCAGGCTGGTGACGAACTTGTTCTTTAACTTTTGCCGGCCCGCGATGTTCCTGCGCGGGCCGGCTTGGAGCGAAATCTCGCGTCTCGCGAGATGACGCGTATATGCGTGACTGTGCGCAGCGCTGCCACCTCCGGAACGCGAATCTGCGTACAGCGGTCCGGAGGTGGTTAAATAATTAGATGACCATGTAATATATGGACAAGGCAGATTTGTTAGGTTCAGTGATGCCCCTCTGTGACTCTCATTTGCCCTAATAGGGCATTAAAGAGGTTATACCTTTTTAAAATGGGGCATCACAGAGGGCAAATCAGAATTTGGCTGTCCCAACTGTTTAGTGTTAGAAGCAGTAAATATGGCTTCTGAGCCACATGGCTGAAGGGGAGCTGCTTTATCTGTAAGTGGCACCTAACTGCTAACGTGGCACTTAATTTTAGACCTTCTCAGTTGG